>NW_010561566.1:8361-23914 GCF_000687285.1 Phaethon lepturus | reverse complement strand
CACCTGTAGATAGTATCAGTAGTTTTTGTCTGTTTGGTCTAATCTTCTGTCCTGGGATGGGCATAATCACAGAATCACAGAATCATTAAGGTTGGAAAGACCTTTAAGATCATGAATCCAACTGACAACCCAACACCACCATGCCCCCTAAACCATGTCCTGAAGTGCCACATCTACATGTTTTTTGAACACTTCCAGTGATGGTGACTTCACCACCTCCCTGGGCAGCCTGTTCCAATGTTTTACCACTCTCTCAGTAAAGAAAATTTTCCTAATATCCAGTCTAATTGTCCCCTGGCACAAATTGAGGCCATTTTCTCTTGTTCTGTCGCTAATTACTTGGCAAATCCATCCTTTCTATCCATCTCTTGTCTCTTGCCATTGACACATGCAAGAGAAAGAGAAAAATGGAATGTGTGGTCTGTTCTAAAAGAGATGTGTTCTCGCTCCTCTTCCTCCCTCCTAGAATATTCTTAGAGCTTTTTTTGGCTGCTTTTTTTAACTATATGAGCTGTACCGTTGAATACTATTTTTGGCCCTGTAGCTTTGCTTAAAGGGCCAGTGGTGCATTTCTGCAGCAAAGCTTTCTACTGTTTTGATGTAGCTATGTAGCTGTGGTGCTTTCATCAGTAAAATTAACCATATGTACATCTGTTCCCTCTTCATAGAAGTAATGACTTAACTTATTTGATCCCTTTTATCCCTCTGTATTCAACTGTTACTACCATGTAATTAAAATTTCCCTTTTGTTGCTTGGATCGTCTTGACTATTTATATGAGATATGTGTCTATCCAGATATTCAGCTGTACCACAGTGAAACACTAGAACTGATGCTGCGCAGGTGGGCCAAGCTGGAAAAAGACTTTAAAACAAAAAATGGAAGATACGATATTAGCAAAATTCCTGATATTTATGACTGCATAAAATATGACGTGCAGCACAATGGCTCCTTAAAGTTAGAAAACACAATGGAATTATACAGGCTTTCAAAGGCTTTAGCTGACATTGTGATCCCTCAGGTAAGCATTTTCAGGTATTAAGTAGAATAAGTTGTAAAATAAATGCTTTTTCAAATTTTGTGAAAACATTTGCTCTGTCTTTTCAATGGAAGGTTCCTGTATTTTGCAGTAATAGAAATCTTTAATGTTAACTCTTATTCTCTGGTAGCAAGGTGGTGATTTTTTCTAAGAAAAAAATTGATTTATAATTTATTAAGCTGTGTTCAAAGTGAATTTTTCTAGCAATTTAAGATGTGAACATGTCTGCTTCCTTTACTGCAGTGTATTAAAATAAAGGGTTCATCTCAGTGGAGCCCCTGCAAACAACTGTGTATTCTGAAATTGCCTTTAATTTCATTCTTCCAGCTTTTAGAAATATCATTTTCAGGTTCTTTGCAAATGATATTGTTAATCCTAATCTATCAAATTTCACTTGTCTTAAGCAAGTTAAATTTAAAAAGACTTTGCTGCTGCTTCAAAATGCTAACACTCCCAGATAAAAATGTGTGCATAAAGTTTCATAGAATTTCAAGTCAGAAGCAGACAAGTTAAACTTCCATATAACACAGGCTGTTAAATGCAGGCTAGCTCTAAAATGTGGTAGGCTGCAGGATATGATAGTGATAACAGGACAGAACAGGCTAAAGCTTTCCCCAAGTGTTCCTGCAGTTACAGAGCACTGTTGTAAGAGATGTATTATCTGTATTGTATGGAGCAAGTGAGGGAACTTCTTCCTCTCTCTATCTCTCAAAAACTCCCTGACAGCAAGGAGGACAAAAAGCAATGATACTAAGTATGTATTGTGCTATGTAGACCTGTTAAGCTTAAGTTTTGAATAGAGTGTTGAGAAGAGTAGGTAAAACCGAGAACACATACTGAACAAAGTAAAAAAAAGAAAACTTAATAAGCCTACATCATGCAAAGGAAAAGCTTATGTTGCTTTCTAGGGTAACCAGAAGATCCATCACAGTGATATGCACTTCGATATCATGTGCAGCACAGAGCACACTTCCACACCTGGAAGAGGTGACTGGAAGAAGAGATACTAAAATATTGTAGATACTGTAACAGATATATTTTCCAGTTGTATTTAACTACCATTTTCAGTATTATTTGAGGTGAATAGGAGATATTCTGTGGGATGGTTTACCCCAAACTAAGATAGACATATTAAATAGGTAATGTGCCTACATCTTTTTATGGACTTTTTAAAAAAAAGTTACTTGAAATCAGGTGACATGAAATGCATCATAGATGTCTAAATCGGGGCAGGGGGACGCAGGGAGAAGGAATAATTGCCTAGATGTTTTGCTTAAGAAAAAGAGCTTCATCATACCAGAAGGTGAATCTGCTTTTGTGGTTTAACTAGTGAATGAAAAACTGTTTCTCTGTCTCAAATCAAACAGCAAAGTGGCAAACCCCTTGTTGCTTGAAGGGACATCAGTAATCAAATGTAATAAAATTGCTAAACAAAACAGTTTGCAGCCAGAGCAAACTAGTAGATGACTAATTGACTTCAATGCACAAGCTTTGAATTAGAAGACATTTTAATCTTTAACTGCTAGTTTCTTCTTACACAGGAATATGGTATTTCTAAGACTGAAAAACTAGAGATTGCCAAAGGTTACTGCACTCCTCTAGTTAGAAAAATCCGTTCTGACCTTCAGAGAACTCAAGATGATGATACTGTAAACAAGCTTCACCCTCTGTAAGTCTTTCACTTTTTTACATGGTTCCATTAATTTCCATAAGACTTAATGGAGATACTCCATAGCTTTCATATTTGAAGTGTCTTACTAGCTCATAGTAATTTAAAAAGTATGATTTATTTATTTGTATGTTGTCAGCTATTTCTAAAATAGGGACACATCTCATTATGGTCTAATAAGATTATTTTTTTTTCTTTCAAGTTACTCCAGGGGTGTTATGTCCCCTGAACGCCATGTTCGTACACGGCTGTATTTCACCAGCGAAAGTCATGTCCACTCCCTGTTATCCACCCTTCGTTATGGTGCCTTATGTGATGTAAGTTGAACACTTCTTCTGTTAAAGCTCTGGTATTTTGAGAAGAACCAAAAGGACTCAATCATACTAAAATTGTATCAATTGAAGGCTTAATTTTCTTAAGTGGATTTGAAATGTATCACACTTTTCAAACATTTGATTTCCTATTATATATGCAGAACCACATTTCAAATCACTGGCATGCATGTTGGCGGAAATCAGCATGTCCTTTAAAGTAATGCTGAGTTCCACTGGTATGTTCAGCTGTATATGTTATGGTCTCAAAGAGATCTGAAAACGGCAGATAATCCATTTTTTGTCTTCTGTTGTCACCTATAAGTCTTCTAACTCTTTTTCCTTTGAGGTATCATTTAGGGTACTCACTTTTGCATTGCCTTTTGCACTGCCTTATTAATTTTGACCATTGGCATATTATAATGACCTCCCTACCTGACTTCAAGAACGCTAATGTAGTGCAGTTTCTCCTGTTCAGTGGATTGTCTTACTTTCCTATATTGTCATAGAATATGTTGAAGGAGGTGCATTATTCTCCATCTGGTTGTCTTTGAAACAAAGGACTAAAAAAGACAAGGTGTCCAGATTCAGAAATGACCTAACTGAGCTCTTGGAGAAGATAAACCCAGCACCACAAAGCCTACATGGCTGCTTCTAACATAGATCTTGATTAATATACTAACTTTTGAAATGGTTGACATTGGTTTTGAAATATTAACATACTTTCTTCTGGAAATGGATGACTAAACTCACTGATGGCAAAAGCACTTTTTATCTTAGACCTCTATGACATAATGCTGCAGCAGATACACCACTAGTTTTAGGCTGATAAACTTTGAAGTTTTTTAAGGTGAAAAAAGGTGAATATTCATTTAAGATAGTTTGGGATATGGTGGTTATTTTTCCTCTATATACTAGAAGCCTTCATTTACTCTGACTCTAGAGTGGTATCTAGAAACATCTTCCATGATACACCAGTTGAAATTACTTTATTGCAAAATTAACAATTCCTATTTAAACTCAGGAGAGTTTAAAACAGTGCCTTTGTCTACAAGACATGTATCATCAGTGGCGAAAGAACATGAAAGATACACTGAAATAAAATCTGAAAAGTTCTGATCTCCACTTTTTATTCATTTGATGAATAATTTTAAGTCACATTTTTCCCCTAGTTGTATCTTGGTTTTTCCTTAGTTGTGAAAAGATTCCTACTTCTGCTGTGAATATAAAATCCATGTAAACGGGTAAAAATCATCTTTTTTCTTAAAGAAAATAGCTGGGTTTTACTCGTTGATTTTTTTTTTTCCCTTTCATAAGGAATCAAAAGATGAACAATGGAAACGAGCGATGGATTATTTAAATGTTGTCAATGAACTCAATTACATGACCCAGATTGTTATCATGCTTTATGAGGATCCAAACAAGGTATTTACAGTGGATAAATATCTTCAGAAACAAGTAATGCTAAGCTATGTATTAAAGTGTAAAACTATTTAATCATTTTCTTCAGGAACTTTCTTCGGAAGAACGTTTTCATGTAGAGCTGCACTTCAGTCCAGGAGCGAAAGGCTGTGAGGAAGATAAAAATTTACCATCTGGGTATGGATACAGACCTGCGTCCAGAGAGGTAATAATTATGCCTTTCTTCAAAGGAAAAGTCAGTTTTTCTGAATACGGACATACCTAAAATAAACACTGGGAAATTGTTAGCTAAAGAATACAAATGTGATTTTTGTTTTGGTAGAAAAATATCTAGTAAAATATAGTCAGTCCCAACGTATTATTCTCTTTTGAGGTATACGGACATAGATAATTTAGACCTTTTATGGCTTTGCCAGAATTTTTGCTAGAAATAGGAAATACTAATTGTAAGAAAAGTGACATCAACATCAGTGTCACATCAATGATATTCTGGCAACTGAAACAAATATTTAAGAGAGTAAGGTCATTCAGCATGTTTGTGAATACAGATTGTAAAGGAAGGATTGATATTTTCAAAGATATATGGGCAGGTCTGTGGAGTTAACCACCTGCTTTTTGAGGAATAAATGAAAGCAAAGCTTGGCTGAAATTCTATTTGACTTGTGGGGCCAAGATTTTATTACTGTGTCAACAGAAAATTGGAGTAAGGTATGTTGGCTGAACAGTGTCGTTAATTAGGACCACACTATCATATGCAGTGGCTGGTTAGGAATAAATACATATTATTAAAAACTAGAGCAATTTTTTCAATAATACGTGATTTACATCTTTTATTTTTAAAATCAACTTGCTTTATGTTTACACAGAAGGTTTATTCAACAGCCACTTCTGTCTACATTTTTCAAGATGTGCAACTAAATTGAAAATAAATTATGTATTGTTTATAGAATGAAGGCTCAAAGAAAAACTCTCATAGAAATGATAGTGATGAGGAGGCACATGCTTCTAAAAGAGATGAAACAGATCGGTCAGTAGTGATGTTCAAGCCAATGGTATCAGACCCAATTCACATACACAGAAAGTCACCCCTTCCAAGATCCCGGAAGATTGGTTCTGTTGAAGTAAGTGTTTATGTTCCAGATAATGTCTTTCACGGAGATTCACTTGCTTACTTCTAACAAAACAAAAACTGCTTTTTGATTCTGCTTTTGATTACACAGAACGAGTATGACATTAAGTCTCACAAAATGGTTGCTCTCATTCTGTGGGAAATCTTCCATGGCAGTAATTTGTCTGAAAGAATATTTTTTAAATGAATTATTATTTTGCAATAAGACTTTTTTCCTTTTTTTTTTTTAAGCCATTTTAGAAAAGCCAATATTTGAAAATGAAGACTTTTTCTGTCTAAACCTACGTCTTCAAACTAACATACATTTCTTTTGTATTCATCCGTACGAGACAGCTGCTATTGGGAATTAAGCAAACCTTCTGGGTGATCATGCTGAGAGGGAATGGAGGGATTGGGGGCGGTAGGGGAGGTACAGGAGGTGAGAGATGTCTTCTGCTGTATATGCTTTCACGTGGAGTGAAAGTTACTCCACTTGACAAGCATTTGAAGGTAAGAAAATAAACTGGAAGCTTTTTTTTAAGTGGGTAGGGTTAGTGTCCATAAATTCTTTACATAACATCTTGAACAGTCTAATCTCCTGTCTGGAAGGCCATGACATCTAGGTGTGCTTCACAGATATGGCTTTAATGTCACAGAGGTGGGGGGATGCACGGCAGTATCCCTGATACCATTTGTACGGTTGAGTGGCAAAGCCTTAGATGGTGCATAGTGGCACTTCTGTGATATTAATGCTAGAAGCAGACTGACAGCTTCTTACTGCCTCATTTTCAGTTGCTTAAAAACATCAGAAATTAAGATTCACACCAAAAGCTTTACCTTTCATGTTTGTGTTGGGTATGGGCTGTTTGTATGCAATGAAATTACTGCAGATTTGCAAGTAACTTAGTTATTGGTAATGTGGAGAGAAAAAGATGCATGGTTCCCTTCTATAAGGATATCTGTATAACTTCACATGACTTCCATAAATTAACAGAGATAATATGTGAATGTCTTACATTTTCTATTTCCAAGTTTTATCATAAACAAATGCTCACAACATCAATATTTTGGATTTTTAAAAGCTGTTTTCACTATGATCATGCAAACTGCCCTCCTAGTTATGAGTTTACATACACACAACTTAATAGTCTTATTACTTCAAACATTTAACCATTTTAATTTTCATAAATTATGTAGGCGTTATTTTCAAAAGGTATGAAATAACAAATTTTGACTGTGCAGATAATGTATGTTCAGATGGAATGTGTTTCGGCATGCAGTGCTTGTTTACTTGCTGGAAGCAAATAGCTGATTTAAAGAAAACACACACTATTAACCTTTTTTGGAAAAGTAAAATTGGAAGTTTCATCTGGCCTACTGAAATCCGCAAAACCAGTATTTGGAGTATTTGAACCAAATGGTATTTTCAAGTGTTTAAAAAAAGTAATTGCAACTTAAACTGCAACTGCCTTGAACCCTTTTTGCCCTCCCACCCCTCCCCCATAAGGTAATGCTCTCTTCACCTATGTCCATTAATTTGAAAGGACACTGCCAGGTGTGAGATTATAGGGAAGCTTTAATCTGGGGTATAGTCAGCAATATTTACAGAAGGACTGCAACTGTGATTGAGTCATGAAAATAAAAAAAACAGAGTTCTAATGGTAAAACAAGAAAGTAAGTCTCATCGGCATTGGAAATCAAATTCTGTATTGCTGTAAGTGTTGATTGTTAATGATACATAATGATGTAGGGCATGGGGGACTCTTAGCCTGACACTGTCCTCCCTTGAAGTCTTAATAGATGTCCAGTATTAGATAATTTTTAGGGCTTTTTTAAGGTTAGAAAACTACTACCAGTAAGGTTGGTGCTACTACCAGTGAGTCAGCTGTAAAGTCTCAAAGGCAATTCTAAAATTGAGAATCTTTTAGGTAAAGTAATAGACTAGAAATGAAAACTATTAAGTAATAAATAGGAAAGTTTATTGTACTTAGAGGGGGAAAACTATTAAACAGTACGTCAAGGATAACAGATGTTCTGTTTTCAACATGTGGGAAATTTTTAAAATTATGAATCAATTCTTGATAACAATTACCTTTCTCTCATATCTTATAATTAATAATTAGTCTACCAAAAATTTTATTAAAGTGTCGTATTAAAAGATATAATTGGATTAAAATATATAAGTGGAACTGATAACTTCCTTATATTGTAACATTACTCTTCCCTATTTGCTGTTTAATAGTTTTAAAAGCAGTAAACAAAAGGGTGCAAGCAGATTGGTTTTTTTTTTTTCTTTTCTGTTCATTTGGCTCTGTTGAATCTAACTTTGCATGCTTTGCTGTTTTTTGCCCCCTTTCTCACTTCCAGGAAGAGAGCCCCCTGAGTGTGTCTAGCCCAGAGTGTATTGGTACCTGGCTGCATTACACCAGTGGTGTGGGTACTGGGCGTCGAAGGCGCAGATCAGGGGAACAAATCACTTCTTCCCCTGTCTCCCCTAAATCATTGGCTTTCACATCCAGTATTTTTGGCTCATGGCAACAGGTTTTTAAACTTTACTTCATTAAACATTATTCTGCATTCCAAGCAACAACCAACTGTCTTTAAGGACATCTAATCCCTTGTTATGGATTATGTTTGAAGCAAATTCTTCCACTTAAAATTACTTCCCGAGAATGTTTGGGGGAAAAAGAGCAAGGGCATGTTTTTCCACTGAGTATGTTACATGTTTTCCTAAAAATTTGGTTTCTTTATAGGAATTGCAAATGTTACCACAGTAAAAAAGACTTAGTCTACTGTCTAATGAAACAGATTTCTGCTTTGGTTTAGTTGTCCTTTAAGACTTTTAAAACAGCATTGCTTAATTTGGTGGTAGGTAAATTGAAAAACTTTTTTTTTTAATAATTGCAACCAATACAATTTAAAATAATTTATTTGGTACTTCATATTGCTACACAAAACTTGTTTTGCATAGATCATATTTTTCAGTGGCCTGGTATTAACTATTGCAGGGAACAAACTCTAGCACTAATAATTCTTGCCTTCTGTATCTGGAGGTATCTGAAACTCCCAACACAGTACATCATCCATTGACTTGTACAATATTTTGAAGATTTTTCTAAATATTGGTGGGGAAAGGCAGGGAAAAAAAGAAACAGTAATTTTTTTTTTTAAGTACCAGTGAAGATGTCAAGATATTGTTTACACTTATGACAATGGATGGTGTTCTGTTAACCATATCCTTTTTCTTTGAAAATTTTCATAATTTCTAAATCTATTTACATAGGAAAGGTTTATATCAGTAAAGGCTGTGAGCATCTGAAGATTACACTGATTGAGCCCGTGCATGGATCAGTGATTGTATGGTGTCCTCAATAGTTTGTCTGTCTTTCCTTCCCTCCCTTCCTTTTTTCAATACAGGCGCAGTTTAGGAGAGTGCATTTGGTAAAATGAAATAAAATGTCTCAAATGTCTGTTCTCATATCTGTCTTGGTCTGTGTCCTTTCTCATTCTGAATGCTTGCTTTGCACCACTTCATTGCAAGGAACTCATATGTGAAATGGACTCCCTTCAGAAGGGGATACTGCATGACGTCTCATGTTTCCTTTACATATTTTTACTAACACTTATCATACAGCTTATTAACACGTCTGTCTGAAACAGGCTGCTGTATCAAGTTAAATGGACATTTCAAGCTACTGTTCTACTTTCCCTTATTTTTCTGTTTTTTATATCCAGGTCCTATCAGAAAGCAATAGTAATTTACGAACACCGAGAACTATTCTGGAACAAAAGCAGAGTGGCCTAGGTATGTGCCTACAATTGAAATTTTGTTTGATGTTAGCGGCTTTTCATCTCCCTGTTGTTCTGCACAGTTGTACATTCTTTGAATAGCTGTTACGTTAACAGGACCCAATAGTACTTGTTATCAATAGTACATGCTGAGTGTCTGCCGATGAATTGGACAATTTTTTCTGCAGCAAAAGTTTAAAAATAATTTATAACTGAAAAGAGCAAACTGTTTGAGACTGTTCACACTACTGACTGTACTGCTTGTAACAGGTACACAGGATTATTTTAAACATTTTTAAGATAATGGAGTTCATGACTGAGTTTTTTGGTTCTGCAAGAATCTTTCGCATTGAAATGGCCTGCACTGGAAACTCTTTAAACACTTTTCTTGAACATTAACATTTCCTTAACATTTTCTTGAACATTAACAATTCCGTATGGGCAATTGATGGAATTGAAGGTGCTTTACCAAGGGGAGGGGGATGGGGATATTATCAAGTTTCTTGATAATATCAGGGGTTTTGCATACATTCCCTCTCCTAAAATCAATTTCTTCCTTTCAGCAGTAGAATGAATCATGCTATAATTCAATGAGTTGTTTCAAATTCTTTTAATTCAAGTGGCGCTTTTCTGTTGCTTCTTTGAAACAGGCATACATCTGACTGATATGCAAAAATATGAAATCTTGCACTCCTGTAAATCAGTATTGCATTTTTTTCTGTAAGATTGTCTTTTCATGGGAAAAATGAAATGTAGAAAATGCATAAGCTATATGCATAAACTTAGAAGTTGCTTTTCCTTTCTTTGTAAAGATCTGTATTTTTTCTATGTCTAATCTTTCTGTGATACTTTTCTCCCTGTTATATTTTTCCCTTAGTAAAATGCATACATCAGGTGCTCTTGTTTATCAAAGTTACTTTTTTTTAATTGTGTGCTTGCTAGTTAAACAAATTTTCTTTTGCCAATGTGTGACACAATATGGCTTGTGGAAGTTGATGTATTTCTTTGCATAGATTAAGGTATTAAATTTGGTGTGAAAGGCTTTTGCCACAGACCAGGCACCGATTTATTTTGGCTGTGATTGGTCACATGTGCTAGTAATGTTTCCCCTCAATGGGTCATTAAAAGTCATGAAGGGAAGTATCACTGGACAGATTGTTGGTTTTCAAAAAAAATCTGCTGCTACTTACCTAAAATGTAAAAGATAAGTTGTGAGTGAAAAGCCACTTCTCCTTTCAACTAGTAGTAAAAGCTAAACAAAAAGATGGCAACAGCTTTTTTCCATTTTGTTCATTGTCGTATGTAAATTTCATTTATTGTTGATGATTATAAAAGTTACTTTCATATTCCTGTCTGTGGCTTTCAGTGATTTGTTAAAACTCCCATCCTAGTGGCAGGAATGTATAAGTTGTAACAGAAGTACTCTCACTCGCATGGAGAGACAAAAAAGTCTTCTCAGGAAAGGAAGTCAAGCTAACCTTGGAGAAACTTTTAGGTATTTTCAGTTTGTAACATTGTCAATGAAGTTAGCTGAAATACAAATAGAATATTTCTAATTTGGTTAACATTTTGTTGGGGTTAGAAAGGAAATATTTCCATATTAAGTCTGTGGAATGCATGAGTACATCATTGCAGCCTATCATCTCAAAGATTGATTTTGGATGAAAGCCATGAGCTGTATTTTTCCAGTTTATATTTGTTTCAGAGCTGCAGGTTTTAAAACACACAACTTTCACATCATCATCATCTTCATTTTGTTTTCTTGTTTTGGTTATGTTTACATTGATGCTAACTGGTAACTTTTCTTCACCAAAAGTGAAAACAGGACAAGAACTCACTTTGTTAAAGCCAGTCCTCTCATTGCACATATAGCAGAGGGTGCTGTGTCATGAGTAGAAGCACAGTAAATTATGATAGTTTCAGCCTACAAGTACCACTCTGACATTACAAGCATATTGTGAACCTGTCCAAGGCACTGCCAAAAGCTGCCTTTTGTGTGGTAAGAGCCATGTGCTTGCATGCTGCATGCATCCCCAATGTGAATGGACGAACACCTGGTTGTTGTATGTATTTTCTCTAACTCCCATCAGGGTCTCACTGTGCGGGCCTGTTTAGCACCTCAGTGCTCGGGGGTTCTTCAAGTGCACCTAACCTACAGGATTATGCTCGTACTCATCGTAAAAAGCTGACTTCTTCTGGCTTCATAGATGGTATGTGCACACTCTCGCACATGCACGCACGAACCCATGTGCCACATTAAACTTCTAAAGATAAATCCTAGGTTACTGATTTTAATGGAATCCTAGAATCCTTGCCTTAGTATTAATTGTGTGAGTTTCTATTGCTTCTTTATTGCCCATAGCTTGCTTACGTTTAACTTCATAGCATAGTTAATTCTTGTTTCTGTCTTGAATTGAACAGTGGCTCACAGACTTGTAATGCGTGCCAGGAGATTTCAGCAAGTGCATTTTTAAGTAAACTAAAATTTTGGTTTTGAAATTCTTTACTTATTTTAAACTTCGGGTTTTATCATTACTTATTGATCTTGAAATTAAATAAATTACTTGGAGATTATACAAGGAATGAAAGAGATTATAAACTAACAAGTTAAATACTGATGGTAAAAATTTTAGGATTCCTGACCTTTTTTTGGTGGGGTTTGGTTTAGAAATGAGCAGGAGATTTTCAGTTTTAGATAATCTGGGCTAGACAAGAAACTCTCTCACTAGATTTCAGAATGTAAAGATACCAAAGCACACCTTTATAACTCTGAGGTGAAACAGTATTCATGCTGTTTTCCCCCTAGTTCACTACTCAGTGTTCAATTCTAACCTGATATAACCTTGTATGCCAGAATCACCAGCTCATTCTGCTTGTTTTCATACACTTCATTACACATCTTGTAGATACCAACAATCCAAATTTTCTTCTTTTTAACCTCTATTTAGATTTTAGCCCCGTTCCTTGGTCCCTTCTGCATGCCACTCAGTTCTAATACCTTCTCATCTTTTCTTTTTTTCTTTCTTCTTCCTTTCCTTTTATAAAATGTCCCTCTTTTGGTAGCTGTTACAAATTTCAGGTACCTGTTTTTCTCTTTCTCAGACACCACACGCGGTTCTGCTGTTAAAAGGTTTTCTATCTCATTTGCTCGACACCCAACCAATGGTACGTTTTGCTTTTATTTTAAAAACAAAAACGAAAACAAAAAAGTTCCTTGCTTCATCCCTTTTATTTTTATTTCAAATACGGGGTGTACAGTATCATCAAAGCCGTCTGTCGTTCCTAACTTCAAGCACAATTCCAAATATTTGTAATCATTAGATATCCTAAATCCCTTCTTTACTATTCATTAGTGTAAATACAACATCAAAATTCATTCCTTAGAAAAATCCTTGAAAAAAATGGAAGTGCTACTGTTAATCATGATCTCTGCAATACATTATTCTTCCCGATTTCTTGTGTGATCAGACTGTATGGTACAAGATAAAAACAGAATTAAATCCGATCTTTATTGGGCATACACTTCTTGATAGCTGCCATTTCTTCTTTCTCTTTGTCCTGCTGACCTGTTTCACTGACCCAATTCTAAAAGGAATCACTGAATTGACAACTGGAGTTTATGACTATCTTCTTGAAGTGATGCTAAATTAAAAAAACTAAAGCAGAAGCTCTGGTTCCATTCCTGATAAATTGCTATATGTGTCATCAGATAAAAATTTATTTTACCTTATCATACTTCTCTGTTCATCAGATGTGCAAATTACTTAAATATTGCACTAAAAATCACAGCAAGAGAGCTGCCTGTTGCTTACATTGACCTCTTGAGCTTCAAGAGTGAGAGTTAACTTGTCTTCAGTCTACCATAGTTACAAAAAAAAGTCTGTTTAACACCCAGGACAGAGGTATGTCTTTCTCTTTCTCAGCAAAATATTTCATGCCTACCTTTCTACATGATTAAATAGGCCCAAAATGTGTCCTGTTCATGAGAACCAGACTTGGTCTTCAGTATCCACCAGATCTTAATGTAGCTTTTCCAGATTTCTTAACTGCAGTTTTAAAATGTGTATGACTGCTGGCTGAGTACAGTGATAGTGATATTACTGAAACTGCAGTGGCAATCATCAGCTTTTTTGTGTTAGATTAAAAATGTATTTGCTTAGAAACAAGGTTTAAAAAAAAAAGACTGAATTTTTGTTTGGCTTTGTTGAGAAGCAAAATAGTCCTTTATTATATTCATTTGGAATCCATAGTTACTTATTGCACTGCAGTGGTTCTTGAAGGCAGACTGCTATAGTAAGGCTGAATTAATACCAGTAAGACTGTGTTTGATCTAAAAGGCCAAATCTAGTGTCCTATTTCAAATAGGAAAGTTAGGAGTCCATTTTTTATCTTTAGACTCAAACCAAGTAATATTTCCAAAACATACAAGGTCAGAAAGTAAGAACTGCATTTCAGTATCAGTGTCTAATAGTATGATTACTTTCTATTCCATTTAGCACTATCTTTTAGTGACCATATTCTTTAAAAAAGGATCTAAATTGCTTTTAATGAATGCATTGATTGTTCTGATTCATTTAATACAGCAGTTTTACCACACATCTTTTACAAGGTTAATGCATGCAGTATGAGCTCCTATGAAACCTAAGTATGTTGCAGGTTTCCAAGGGTTCACTACTAACATTAGAACATATTGATGTTGTTTTGTCTGTCTGCTGGACTATCATTTTGATTCTCCTTGTCCCTCTCACTCTGTTTTTTCTTATTTTTATGTTGTTATCACACCCTCTTAACTCATTTCAGACTACCCCCCCATCTTTAGTTCAAGGAACATGAACAAGTATCTTCTGACAGTGCTTTACCTTATTTTCTGGGCCTCTGTGCAGAACACCCACACCTCTTTAGGTGCTGGTCCATTTCCTCTGTGGAATTTCTAGGCTCCAGTGGTATGTCTTTATAGCTTTTAAATGTAAGACTGCAGGGTGGCTTTTTGAGATGCTGCGTTAACCCTTTCATTGTCTTGCCTTTTGATGGGGACAGTGCTTTAAAAAGAAATATAGCCAAATCTCAAAGGCTGTTAATTTACAGGAAATTGCTTTTTTAAAGGGATACTGTCAGGCTTCTTAATCATTAAAATTCAAATTTATTTCTCATAGCATCATAAAATATTTATAATAAAATATTCAAATAAAACACTGCAGATAGATTTCCAGGGTATCTTCTAAGTCATATCCTTAGATGCGAAGATACTACAACAACATGCTGGGATATGGCTATCTGATAGCAGAATTGTCAAAACTGAACAAAAACCTATGGAGGGGAAATTCCTGAAAGAATTGCCTTTTTTAAAGGGCCTGGGTGTATTTTGAAATTCCTTACATTCTGTAACACTGCACTGTAAGAGTTATTAAGATAATAGTTATTAAAAAGTTAACCTGACATTGTCCCACTCTGTTCTTCGCAAAATTAAAAAAATAAATTCTCATTCAAGTGGTAGTGACTTTTCTGTCAGAGTAAAGACATAATACAAGACAAAATAAATCTTGTATTTTACTCTAATGCAAAGAAAGGGTTTGCGCTTTGCATGCATGTATAGTTATTTAGGATATTAACATATATGCCAAACATTTTAGTGCTTACACTGAAGCTTAGCTACTGCCTTTATAGGAAAATAGAAATTAAGTGTGTGGTGGCATTTCTTTTGTACATTAAAATCAAGTTTCCATGAAATACAACATTATATTTGTAATATAAGTGAAGCTGACATAAGTACACTTCAGTTGATTGTATATTTGAAGCAACTGTCCCTCAAATTTGGGTATGGCCAAGATGGATCCAAATATAAATACAGACATTTGGGGATTGAAATTTTGTTGAGCTATTTCTCTATGCAAAGCACTAAATGGGGAGTGAATGGGGAACATTGGATATCCCAGGAATATTGATGCTTATTATTTTAGGGGAGGGAACAGTTCACAGTCATAATGCTATCTCTAATAAATGTACCTTGAACTGAAATTCTAAACATTATTTCATTCACTATTGTTTCTTCATTTAAATATCTTAAAAGAAATGTAGCAACTGTAAATTTACAATATTGAATTGCAAAGTTGTAGTGTTAGAGCACTATGTTGAAAACACTAATGGGCATATTAAGCTCTTCGGAAAAGCAATTGTTCATCGAGTTATCAAACTTGCATCACTTTAGAGAACTGCACT
>NW_010561566.1:0-8330 GCF_000687285.1 Phaethon lepturus | reverse complement strand
AAAATTTCATCACTTTGAAGAACTGCTCTTTTTTTTTTTTTTTTTTTTTTTTTTTGCCAAGATGTTTAAATGCTTTTTAGTATGTTAGTAATATGGATATGCATGGTTGGTGTATGATCAATACTAATGTAGAAAAGCAAAGTCCAATAATTTTTTAGATTTTGGGTTGCTATACTTACCTGTTCTAATATATGAAACTTCTAGTCTTTTAAGTACTGTTTTTAAATGCATAAAGGTAGGTGTAAATCTGTCTTACAAAGTTAAATATGTAACCTCACGGTACAAAAGTGCTAACAGTGGTTTTTCCTTGATATTGAAGGCAACAGTTTGTTTTCACAGAATACTGAAGATGATAGAATGTGGATTCTGCAAATTTATTTCTTGGAAGCTGTAGCATTTTTAGTTCTTGTCTGCTAATAGTTGACAACATAGCTATCCTATTTTACTTGCATGAATGTGTTCTCTGTTTAGTGTTGTGCCAGATAGGAGAATGAGTAGGAGAAATACTACCATTTCCTGACTATTTTTTATTAATGATTTACTAAGTTTCTCTTAGAGGAAAGTTATCTTTCATTAATTGATTTGGGAGTAGAGCACACTTGTAACGTTTGAAGACCACTTTACATGTATGTGGGATTTGTTTCCCATGGTATGTTACATGGTACCTTTACTTTAGTACACCCTGGAAATTGGCACATCTTCTTCCAACTCCTATAATATTTAGTGTCCATGATTTCAGGAGTGCTGTTGTCTGCATGTGCTGATTTAAAATAGTACTTGTTACCATGCCATGCGTTAATACTTGCCCATGCAATCCTGTCTTATGTTTGGAAATCTCTTTTTTTTATTATTATTTTTCTTTCAGGTTTTGAACTATATTCCATGGTGCCTTCTATTTGCCCTTTGGAAACTCTACACAACTCCTTGTCTCTGAAGCAGGTGGATGAATTTCTTGCTTCTGTTGCTGCTCCATCAAGGGAAAATCTACAGGAGACATGTACTGATTTTAGTTCATAATTATGTTCATTTTAAATTGCTAAGTATCGTCTAGTTAATCTTTCTAGTATTTTACAGCTAACAAGTAAACTAAGAATACTGCTTCAAAAAACCCAAAATACGTACATAAGCCATAATGTTAATTTTTGCAGTATCCTTTTGTGGTATGGGCACTGTCATAATTCATTGAAGTAATGTCTCTATTGACTGGGGTAGTAAATTAAGGATTTAATGGAATCATAATTAGTTTATTTCCTCACATTAAGAACTTCTCTGTACTGTCCACACTGTTAGCTGAATTTCAAGGAAAGATTTTTACTGAGCATGTAGTATTTCCAGCTTTATACTGTGCTGTTGTACTGGCAGCAAGCTCAGCAGAGTAGTGTTGCCTTTTACAAGCCTTTTACATCTTAAAAATGTCTTATTTCCTGTTTCTTTCAATTGTACTTGGAGTTTCATCTGTGGAGTGCCTTGCAATTGCTTAGGTTTTTAGTAATTTGTTCTGCATGTTTAATGTTTAAGTGATCTTGAAATGAAATGCAAACTGAGTTCTCTCCATGTACACATCTCTGGGAAGATGAGTTCCCATTGTGATTCTACTGCTGTGTCTTTGGAAACAGTTTCAGTAAGGTCAGGTTTACCACATTAGGATGCTTATAATAAGTATTTCAGGTGATTGAAAATCATTCTTCTTGAGGAAATGTCTAAAGACTCATGCTTTGATCAGAAAATTTGTACTTGCTAATACTGATACAAACGTTACCTAAATGTTAGGATTTTTCCTTTTTTTTCTGTTATTATAGTTTTATACAGTTTAGAGTTGAATCAGCAGCTAATTTGATAGGCTAGGCCTTCTATACCTGAGAAGGAAGATAAGCAATTTAAGAAAACTGATGTTACTGAAAAAGGACTCAGGGAGGCTTACAGGTATTTTAAAGTTCTCAGCTATTTAAAATGCTTTGTTACACTGGTTAGGAAGTTCATGTCTCTTCAAAATCCATCCAGAATTTAGAGTACACAAGATGAAAAAATACTTTTACAAAACTGTCATACTTCTGTGGTGGTCTGGTTGTCACCTTTCTACAAAAGAGTGGTCGGAAATTAGACCTGATAGAATCGAGGCCATAGGTGCTTTGCTGTCTCTGCTTTCCTGTAACATTTGGAAGTTGTATAGAGAATAATGTGTTGTATGCACTTTTCATAGGCATTTTGGACTAAGAGGCTATTCCAGTGCAATCTTCATAACCTATGAGAAGTAGCACATTTGCCAGTCTTCTGGCAAGGCAGCTGTTACTGAAATTCAGTTAAGCTGCCTTAGCAGCATGAAATTATCACGTTACTTCCTGAGGTAAAAAGGAAATTTTTAGATTTGTCTTTCATGCTTTGAAGTTTTGACACTAGAGTCAAAAATCAGTAGCTGAACTGCAGATGTGGCATCTATGTTGCTAGAGAGGTACACAGTTCTGTGGCTACTATTTTGGACATTTTGCTCAAGTGACACTATTTTTATTATTAATGATGTGTGTCTTCCCCTCCCCATCCCCCCCCCTTTCAGCTACTCCAACTTACATGATTCCACTGTCAGGAAGAAAAATTTCTTTAAATACATATACCCCTGCAAAAATTCAACCAACACCACTTGAAACTTTGCCTGAAAGGCTAGCAATAGAGAAACCAACATTATGTAAGTAACTTCTGTCAGAGGCAGAATGGCTATCTTGATAATTATTTCCAGCAGTAGGATTCTTTTTTATATACTACATAATTTCTTAGGGCAGCTATTTCTTGACATTCCCTGTCTATGTAAGTGGGATCATTTTATGGGTCAGTGAGACCTCAATAGCACTGCACAAATAGTTTTAGCAGTAAAACTGTGTTAATAGCTACTTTCTTTTATACTCTGGAGTGTTTGAAAGAATTTCTTTGGCCTGAAAATTCATGGGGTTTTGGTTTGTTTTGTTTTTAAGTATGTTTTTAAGTATGACAGTATTTCCAGCTATCTCCAAGTAAAACAAGCAAAAGAAATTTATTTATTTAAATGGCAGAATTTCTAAGATGTTTTCTGAACATTTACCACACAGCTCTGTGACCAGGTTCTGACTAAAGCTGCCAGTAACATGATGATGCATTCAGTTAATAGTACATTCAGTCTGAACTGTTGGCCAGCTACACTGTGTGCTTTTGGATGATTGTGCTGTTTAGAGGGCTTCTAGAACAAAATCCCGTTGCATTTCTGTTTTCATTAGATGCAATATAGTTTTGTGTATGTTTCTGCAGTAGGTAACTTGCATTTTTCTTGCTTTTGATGCTTTTTAGCAGGGATATTCTTAAGTGTAAAACCTAATACTTTTTTTTCTTTACCTGTACAGCTACCCCTGGATCTTCTGTCTGTGTATCTAATGTTGAGCTATCTCTTGAAGAGGCCTCACTAGATGTAGAACTGAGCAGTGAAACTCATTCTGAGAAGAAATGAAGTTCAGACAAAACTGGAAGCAACTTCTTAAACAATTCTTTAGCGTGCATTCAGCTAAATTACTGAGCTTTCAAAAGCCATTCATGTCTGCAGTTCATAGTGCACTTAAGTATCTTTAGTTAATACATGGTTAACTAGTGTGCATGCTACATATTTAGGTCAAATGTATTTTGTCATTTTCTAAAACATTTCAGGAAATATATTTGTTTATCAGTTTGATGAACTGCACACCTTTAATGGAAAAGCTGCACATGAACCTTTACAGTGTCTTCAAATATTTGCTGTAGACTTGTACAAAAAGAAAATACAAATGCAGTGGTGTGTGTTACAGTGCCTCTATTGATGTCACTGTAATGAAGGCATTGTCTGTTGTCATTATAAACTTCTATTTTCAGGAGTTTATAATCTCCCTGCGAATTTCTTTTGTGGGCTGAAATGTAACACACGTCTTGGCTAGAAACTTTTTTTTTTTAATTTAACTACATTTCCAAAGAGATCTCTTTTGCCTGGTTTTGAAGATAAGCAGATGTTTTCTGCATTTGAATTATTTTATATCATATATGCTGCAATAATTGGGCATGATGGAGTGAGTTAATATATTGTCACTTTTTACTGTCATTTTTATTCTGTGTTTACATCAGGCCTGTAACATTCAAATACACCTTCTCTTCTGTTGTTTAGTATACATGCTTGTATACGGGTACCTGTATATCATCCAGCAGATAAAACTGTCTTTTATATGTTTTTATCAAAAACTTCTTTTGTTTACTAAAAAGACAGTTTTATTTGCTTTGCCATATGTTCCTACAAAAAGGTGATATTAAAAAGCAGGTTTTGTAAAAAGAGAAATGGTTACAGCTGGTCTGCTAGTAAGTTTATCCTAAAAATTGTAAATATTCCATCTGTGCTTTATTATCATCCCTTCAGAGTAGAGAGACATTGTGGTCTACCAGAACTCAGTGCTTACTGTTGCAAAATACTCAGGATTCATCATGGCCTGCGAATTTTCACACCTCTCTCCTTCCAACCTAGGTGGTTGACAACAGCTCTGATAAAAAAAAAAAATTGATGATTTTATAAGAGCTGTGAGAAGCATTAGTAAAGTCAGTGGAACTTCGAGTTACTGGGTTACATAATCATCCAGCCTCAGCAGTTCTTGTGATTTTATCTGTGGCATGGAAAATTATTGAACAATTGTAATTTTCCCAAATTTATGAAAATATTGTCCAAGTTCAAGTGGCTGATTATTAATAACGGACTTTATAACAACAAGTTAGATAATTCCTTTCATATTTAAGTTGCAGAAGACATCGCTTCCAAGTAGTACTTTTAAGTAGGGCTGTTACTCATCTCCAGAGCTCGTGCAACTATAATTACATTCACTTTGCCACAGGGTCTGTTTTCAGTGTTTACCACACATGAAATGGCTTCAGCAGACTAATTCTAAAAATGCTGGTTAAATACCAAAAATATGAAGGGTTTCACAGCTATATACTTAAAACATTTCATTTTCTGTAGTGTAATTGTTATTGACAGTGTTGGTCTTGCACACAATTGAATGTACACTTGTTTACCATTTAAAAAAAAATACTGTTAAAATTTAAGTATGTGTATCATTCCAGTCAACCAAAGTTGTGGCATAACTTTTTTTATGTGCTCCTAAATAAAAACAATGTCACTGGCAACTTCTCTCCCTTTTGTTTTCTTTTAAGAGTATATGTGAAGTACAGTGAGTAGTTGACTCACACGTCTCAGTGGAAACAAATTTACAAATAAGCCATTAATATACAAATAAGCCAAAATTTCTCTTGGTGATGAAGAACATGACTTACAAGAAATGAGGGTTTATCAATTTATACTGAAAGCACTCCTCAAAACAGTAAACGGTAGTCACACATTCTGCAGTGCTTCATCATGTTCCAGAATGGTAACATTAAATACAGAACCACTATGAATGCTCTTCCATTTCCTATTAGGCAGTAACACAGAACATGGATTGTACATAGCTGATTTGAACCTATTTTTACTCCAATTTCTTTATGCAATTGGACTCTCCTGCACATCAAACTTTTTGAACATACGTACTATTCCAAGCAGATTTCACAGAGGTCAAAGAATAAGTTCACAAAAAATGGTTGAATATGACTGTAACTCTCAAAATACTACCACCTTGAAACATAGTTTAAGTAAAAACTCCTAAAATAATTTTTACATCTTTATCTGTTTTATGTTTGTTATAATAAAGACATAAAACTATACAATTATACTAGCAATTAAAATCTGTTAAGAGAAAGCAGATGTGCTTTCATAGTTCAATTTGCAGGAATCCATATAAACAAGCCTAGGGAAGTATGCATAGAAAAAATAATGATCATACACTGATCAACAGCATCAAAACCAGCTAACCAGAGTTAGAAGGAAGATGGCAGAAGAGATGTAAAAAGACTTTCAATAGCCATTTCAATGCAATAGACTATTCAGTTGGCAGAATGTAGGGATTTAACATTGTTAGCTGTCATCTAACATGGATGGAAGCACAATGTTCCTTTATTTTTTCTATATTTTTTCTTTATCAGTTTATAGCAATTATATTGTTGAGACACTCATAAGTAACTTGCTAAAGACAAAATTGCAAAAACTTCCAAGAAGTCAGTTCTGAAAGAACTTGTGGAAGAAAAGAAGGGTACTTTCTAATAGTTTTTTGTTTATTTTTCTTTTTAAACAATGGCTTCAATTTTGCTTGGTTTTGTGGAAAGGACAGATTTCATGGAGTATTTTCAAATATTAATTTCTTGTCTCCCTCACTTAGCCCTTACAAAACCATCTTCTGCTCTGAAGCGTAAAAACTGGTGTAATAACAAAGCAGTCCAGAGTGTATTACTGTGGAAAACAGATGCCAAATAAAACCCCACAAACATCTTTCTATAAATAAAGAAATAAAACCTAGCATACTCTAGACCACATACTGTATTATCTCCAACAGCTTTCTAACTGTTCATTTTTAAATGTAATAGTCTTGTGGTCTAATCAAATGCAGTTCCATTAAGAATAGCAAAGACTCAATATTCCAAGCTCTCAAGTTCCCTCTAAAATAGCTAGCTGGAGGGCTGGCTCAGTCTTCAAAAGATATCCAGTTCTGACTCTGATCCCTCTTTCTTCTTTCAGTGAACAAGCTGAAGTATGATACAATATAAGATCCCTGAAAATCCACTTTGGACTTTGGACTTTGTGAACTTTTGCAGTTCACACTGTAGAATAATCTTGGAGAGGTCTGTGTGTGTGTGAGTGGCATCAAATATGGTCCTTTGAGCAGAATGCACTAAATATAGAGAATATCCATCTCATGAAAGAGGTAGAAACTAGTGTGGAAAAACCCTTAGAAAAACCTTTGAAGTCTTTGCATTGATACAAAACCAGTTCTAACGTGTACTTGCTTAAAAAAAATACAGAAACTGAATGGGTGAAAAACAGTTTATCACCACGCCACATAATGTAGTATGCAGAAATAGACTTCTAGTCCAGATTTCTAAGAATTATAAATTTTCATGTGATCTGCTACGAAGGTGAGTAGCAAATATCTTTTCTGAAATAACACAACATTACTAGAAAACATTTTTTCTCTTCCTCCAAGCTATACTGAGATAAATGTATATTCTTCTACCATAAAGTTGCTGGAAAAGAGGAACATCTATGTGGAAATTATGATGTCTAGTGGTCTATTCTTTCAAAAAGAGCTACCCTAATTTGGTGATAATTGCTCTAATCTAAGCAGGATTATGTGTTTGACAGGTTCTAGTGAGAAATTCTTTGGTTTAATCCAGTTGTAAATGAGAAGTGCAGGAAAGGAAATTTTATATGGGTGTATCAAGATTAGCGTGAAAGGGAGATATACTAGCCTATTTTTGCCTGGATGCATCTTTTATCCAACATGTTTTTGAGAAATGAACTTTTTGTGCAACAGTCTTGTTCTGTATAATCTAATGTCCAAGTAGAATGCAAATACCATCAAAGCCATTTTCTGATTCACCACACTTAGACATCTCCATTCTGTTCAGTAAAAGGGACAAAAGTCACCAACAAGGGAAAACAAAGTAATTGGACGATGCACATCTTGTACCAGATCAAGAATTCTCCTAATATAATTGCAGTATCTTTGCTTCCAACAAAGCCTATTTGTTTTGGGTGCACATGTCTCACTAAATCTTCTGTTCTAATACATCTCTCCAGAATAGGGAATAACTGCTCCTTTCATAAATTATTACTTATTGTATATTAATATAAATACTAAAACTCTTATGAATATTTTAAAATGTGAGTATAAGTCCATTTGGACCTCCTGTCTTATTTGTTTTCAACTTCTTGATAATTTATTAATTCCTCTTTTGTGTCAGGGCTGGGAATATATTTAGACTTAAAACTCAAGTCCTCCTAAACTATCTAAATCCCCATAAATTATTTTAAAAGACTACTCTGAGAAATATTTTGAACTATTTATTAATCTTAACTAAGAGTCTATAGTCATTTCTAAAGAAAACTTGCACAGTAAACGTACAGTTACAAACTACAGAGGGCTGCAAAGGAGAAAATCAAACCAAAAGAATTGAAAAGACTGAAATAACATTGTATTTGAAATAGAATGGAAAAAAGCAAAATCTTGGAGATTCCCACCTTTTCTAGGCTGAATATTACTTATGAACAAGTAAACACTGACTCAAACTGTGTGCAGTTCTGGCCCCCAAAATTTTCGAAGGATGTGAAGGTCCTTGAATGCGTCCAGAAGAGGGCAACAAAGCTGAGGGAAGCACTAGAAGGCATGTCCTGTGAGGAGCTGCTGAGGACTTTGGGCTTGTCTAGTTTGGAG
>NW_010561565.1:1094-1396 GCF_000687285.1 Phaethon lepturus | reverse complement strand
TTTAAAGCAGGCTTAAAAAATACAGTCTTGTGACTCTTCTCTTTCTACTTATGCCCATCCTGCCTTGTCAACCTGCAACAATTTGAGCAGGAATTTGACTTGTTTCAGAGCCCCTGAAAATTATTGCTCCTAGTGGTTCTAACAGAGGTTTTTTACTCCTTTATTTACAAATAGCATTGGTTTTCTCTAAAAAAATCTTCACTTTTAATTGGGAAGCACGGTTCTCCTGAGCCAGAGTACTACAGCCAAAAATGGAAGCATTTTGCAAGGGCTTCGCTGCCACGGTGCCTTGTGGGAGCTGT
>NW_010561565.1:0-928 GCF_000687285.1 Phaethon lepturus | reverse complement strand
GCTCTTCTGAAGTGCACGTCCCTGCTCCTGAGTTTCAGGCGGGAGCCAAACGTCTCCAGTTCCAGCTATGCCCGACTCTCCTTTTTGCTCCCACCTTGCCTCCAGCTCCTTGGCCACAGCCACGAGGGAGGAGGAGGAGGAGCAGCACCCTGTCCCCTGCCCTTCCCCAGCACCATCGTTCGGGAACGCCGGCAAGCCCAGGGCTGGCACAGGGGTTGCCAGTGCCAGCTCCCTGAGAGCGGGGGCTCCCTGGGGAGCACTGGAGCTGCTCCCCGGAGGGTCCCCACCCCCAGACGGGGACTTTGCTCCCGAGGCAGCGCGGAGCTCCTGCAAGCGCTGCCTTCCCATCAGGACCCCGCCTGGCTCTGCCTGTCACCAACGGCGCGAGTGACGCGGCCGTGGGCGCCGCTAACCCGGCGGCGGGAGCCGAGCTAATGCCTCTGCCGTAGCGGGGAAGCCTGCAGTTTGCTGCTCAAAGTGTAATGATGTCTCTTAATTTCCAGCCACGCTCACTGCAAGTCAGGCCAGCTTATTATACACAATATACAATTCGTGCAGGGAGCGCGAATTCCCAGGCCTGTAGACATCCCATTTCCAATTCCAGATGCACTGACAGAGTTGTACGGTTCAATTTCTACTTAAACCCTCATATGCTGTCTAGTCCCATGAAGAGCTCTCGGCTTTACTCTGCTCATCCCGATTATTGTCTCAGGACCTTAAGTCAGGCAGGATTCAGTGTGAATTCCCCAAATCTCTCCATTAAATAGATCTCCTCGTGTTAGAACCTATTTATTCAAGATGCAAATGACAGGCTCACTACCCAATTGAAATCATTTTCATCCCGAGCCAAGTAACACACTTCAGTCTTCTTGGCATGAAGCGGTGAGCTATTAAAAATGGGCAGGAAGTACAGTCAGGCGGCTTCATT
>NW_010561564.1:0-2292 GCF_000687285.1 Phaethon lepturus | reverse complement strand
TGCCAGGTTCAGGCTCAGCTGAGAGGCTTTGTCTGCAACTGTCAAGGTAGTTACTGCCAAGGGGGTACGTTAACGCTTCTGCATGACGGAGTGGGGAAAATGTGATGGACGCCTGGTGTTGGAGATTTTTCCTTCCTCATAATGTTTTTCCCCAAACCGATGTACTTGTACCTCGTTGATAGCTGGATGCCAAACTGTTGGTTAATGCTTTTTACCAAAGGAAAGGTGAGCGCGGCTCCATGAATGGATGTGTTACATGTTTTTCCTACCTAGTGAATGTTCCCCTCTTCCGCTGAGTGCCCTCTCGTCTTTTGCAGGAAGGCTGATGCAGAAACGGCAGCGTTAATGGGACGGATAAATTTTATCCAGGCATGATTTTTCCGAGTTCTTTGTACAGTTATTTAGCATTTTAACACCGATTGCGGACGCTTACTGTGTGGAATGAGACCCGCTGAATCAACTTGCTGAATGGACTTGGTGATCTTGAAGGTCCTTTCCACCCTTAGTGATTCTGTGATTCTGTAACTTTCCTTTTCCAGTATTAGCTGTGTCTTTAGATGTAGTAACATTTTAATGCAATCCAATTCCTCTCGTCCAGTTCACAAACAGCGTTGAGAATAGATGAATATCAGGAAAATAGGCACAAAAGAAACATTTGCAGCAAACAGAAATATTTGCAGCAAATCATTCTTATGGCTGCAATCCCCCCATTTTGGTAGTGTGGGCTATAGAATGGGCATAAGAGCAAGGCAGGTGTATCTGTTTTTCTTCTGGCTGTACTTACAAAACCATTTGCAGCACAGTTGCTCCCTGCAGTGTGCTGGGAGCCGAGCAGGTGATTCTGGACAGGTTCACTGCAGGTGCATGCTGCCTCCTGGGTAGTTGTAGTAAAATCAGTCCGAGGAAATCAAGTGACCTACAGCCTGAAACTGGCGTGGTTCGAAGAGAATGATTTTCGAGCAGTAGGGGAGCTTCCTCCTGTGCTGTGTTCTCAGGAAGTTCTTCTAGGGAGAAATTCCTGAGCCCATGGCAGCTGCCTGAACAACCCCACCTCCTCGGGAGCTGGACACGCTTAAGGGGCTTAGGTTCTCAGTTTAATTTGGTTGACCCCACCTTTTTCAGCCTTTAGATGTCTAGTTTCAATCAGCGGTGGTGGAATAGTTCAATTAGACTGTGTTCCATATGAACTGAAGTATTAAAGGAAAAGTTCCGTCTACTTCAGTCAATGATCCTGATACCACTGGTTCTTCGGGGATGTGTGTCTGAATCTCACGTTTTGTATTTCAGAGCCTGTTTGCTTTTGCTATCCGTGTACCACTCATTCAAGCATGACAGCTACAAAGATACGTGGTGGGGACTGTGCTTTTGGACAAATGGGATCAGACTCATAGTATTTTGCACATCATATTACGAAAAATTATTTTCCTTTATACGTATCACCATTGGCAAGTAGTTGTCATATGTGGCAGAAATAACACGCATCAGCTTAGAGAAGAACAGCTTAGAGCAAAGCCAATGCAGGAGATCCTTGGTCTCCATTTGAGGGAGGATCTTCATTGCTGTTTTGTTCTAGAGTCCTCATCTCTGAGCCTTTCCTAACCTCGTGCTGGCGATAGTGGGCTGTTGCTCTTCATTTCTCTGCTGGGGCCATTAGCGCCGATCTGTGTTTTCATGAATGAAATCATCCTGTAGCACCGCAGCTCGTCATTCAGCTTGCGCTGGATAAAATGGTACGGGCGTGGTAAACTACTTGTTTTGGTTTGTCACACATTCAGCTCCAGCTGAGAAGGTTTGTCTGCCAAACTTGTGCTGTCTTCAGTGGTGTGTGTTAGTAACAGCAAAAGCGGATCCATACTGTATAAAATGAGATTTCCTGATTCTACATGACGGGGTCAGGAAATGGGGTTGGAGAAGGGGAGCAAGGGAGGCTGAGTGCGATGTGCAGGGGGAAAGTAACAGAGTCAAGAGCGAAGGGCAGTCGCTGAGGGGGATCCCTTTTGTGGGCGGATCTTCCTTGCTGGCTTGTGCTATTGGTCGGGGTTACAGAAATTAAGGTGGCTGGTGCCGTTCCAGGATGAGGCTCTTGTGATCTGCAGAAAGGGTGAGGGAAAACTCATTCCAGCACGACTGCTACTGTGCCGGTCGTGGTGCAGATTATGCTTTTAGATGAATGGGTCGTAATATTTTACTCGTAATATTCAGAGAACTTTCTATATTATTTCAGCACTACAAATAAATTTCGCCGACACAGAAGTGCCATGCCCACAGGAGGCGTCTGCCTTGCTCTCGATC
>NW_010561563.1:6371-17381 GCF_000687285.1 Phaethon lepturus | reverse complement strand
TTATTATTAGTAGTAGTAGTAGTAGTAGTAGATCTTTGTGGAAGGAGGGTCTTATCCTTTGCCCTGCTTACTCCTAGACATATTTTAACAATGTAGTTACACAAACAAGCAAATTCATAGTTCCTCTCTTAATCAATATATTATTAAGAAGTGTAACCCAGAAACTGGATACAGAGTTAGACTCATTACTGGCTTCCCCCAGACTCTTCTTCTCTCTCCCACATAAGGAAAACAAAAGCGTTTCCTGAGAGTCGGCAAAAGTTGACCTTTCCAGCCTGGTTTGTGCCTTGGGAATATTGCTTAAAATTGATGCAAAATGGCATTTCCTGGTAGAACTTATTGAAAACCCTTTTGTGTACAAGCAAGACTAGTGTTGTCTGATAAGCATGAATTTGAGAAAGATGTTCTCTATGTTAGTGAAATGGACAGTTCTCATGGAAAAAAACCAACACACAAGCTCTTTTCATTGTTACCAGGCAGAAGGTTTCTAGCTCCTTCTGAATGTAAAGTAAAGCAATGAAGGTCAGGATGTCAGGATTCTTGGTATGGAAGAGTCACCAGAAGGTGGATAAACCTACACCGGCATGATTCATCGCTCGACCCACCACATGGTCCCATCTGAGTACACCTACTCTTGTGAAACACCAGTGTGCAGGAGGGAGCTGAGCTGATGTCCAGGCATTTGCAGCTGGGAACCCAAGCGTAGGGAAGCCAGAGCCCACAACAGCAGCCAGGAGCCAAACTCCACTGAAATTGGTTGTTGGTGGAAACCCACGTGAGTGAGGCACCTGGGAGACTCAGGGTCCAAGGCCATGCCCAACTTCTGCAAGGACCTCAACATATTTAACCTAAATCCTATGTGCTTCCCCGACCATTGGATTGGCCTGTTTTCCTCACTTGCCAGAGTAATATCAATCCAAACCAAGCATAGCAATTTAATGAGCCTTTTCCCCCTCTTTTTTCTTCACTTTTTTTTTTTTTCCAAATAAAAGAAACCCCAGAAGACAAACAAGAAACCAACAATTACTGCCACTGGTCTGCTCTACGCAGTCTTTTTCATCAGTTCAAGAATTTCTTTGTATACTTGTTCGTACACTTGCATACCCCAGAGGAAATCAAAGTGGACAAATTCAGGAATATACTTTTTGTATGCTATGTTGGTTATACGAGGCAGTGTGATGTTTACATCTTCAGGGGCTGAAATCCAATCCCTGCCACCATACCACACGGCAAGAGGTGCTTTCATATTTTCCAGCTCATAGAAGGGAGGTGTGGTCTGGAAGACAAATAGTGTGGCTTGAGGAAGGAAAGACTGGGAGGTCATAAGCAAATAAAAAAATCAAAGTATTCCTGATTACTGCTTGGAATTTCTCCCTTACCCTGAGAGGCAGTACAGAATCTGTCACCAGAGATCCTGATTATGCCTTGTGCTCCTACGCTTTTCACCAGAGGGTCAAAAAGTCATCACTGAATGATATCACAAACCTCTTTTGTGAAAGAAAGTTTACAAATCTGTTTGATCATATAAAGCAAATTCAATAAATCCCATAAAATTCAGTCTCAGCCACTGCAGTATTTTCACTGTCATTGTAATTTTCTTTTTTCTTTTTTTTTTTTCTCTTTTAAAACTGACAAGTGAGAATGGATTTCTCTTACCTGGTTGTAATGAAGCATGTTGTCACTGCCATAATCATAATGTTTGAATTCCCCTGTTTGATAGAGCTGGAAAAGGAGGAGACCTGTGTTTATTATCCATGCATTGTGGAGGACCATAAGAAAGATAAAAGAGGTGACCGGGGAACCACACTGCTCCTTCCTGCCACCAAGGCTCAAGGGTGCCATTTGTTATGTGTGATATTGTCTTTTGGGAAGAGAGCCAGCCCCCCGGAAGATCTTGGCAAGGCCTGCAAGATTGCCTGGCATTGCTCACATCTTTCATCCCTCCTCTCTTGGGTGGCTGGCAAACTGCAAAGTGTAGGTGTCTGGAGGCTGAGGCCACAGAAACCCATAGTCCACCTAGCATACAACCAAGAGCTAGCCTCAAAGAAGACAGGAATCAGACCTTTGGGCAAGTTTCCTTTGTCTGTCATGGTCAATGTCTACAACAGAAGGATATGAGTCTGTGCACGTTTTCAATGATTAGTTGTTGCATGATTAGTTGTCTCTACCAACCCTCAGCTCTTAACCTTTACTCTAGCATCTCCTGTGCTGATTTATTACCAGGTTTTGCTTCCATGTCCATCTCCTACCACCTCCAAAGACTCTTGGTCATCTTTTGTTGAAAGTCGTGGACAGAAGAACTGCATCTGCACCAACGTTTCATGTCAATTTTCCCCTTTGCCTCTAATATAGCTCTGCAGCAATAGCAATGGAGGATTATGCCCAAGCACTGAGAAGAGGTCCTCGGCAGCTGAGAGAGGAGAACATGGGCCTTTATTCTGCAGCAGGAAATATTACCTGACGCCAGTGTAACATGGTTTTTAGGGATGTTGAATCAGGGTAGCGGGACAGGTAGACATCTATGCGGCTCTGCAAGAAACCATTGGAGACATTTGTTCTTTGCATGGACGGAAATCCCATTAGAAATAAAACTGATCCTGTTCAGTAGCCACACAACAAGTCTTCCCCTCACACAAACTAGCTGGAGCTTGCATTTGCACAAACTGCTTCATCTTAGCTCTGTGAAGGCACAGCTCAACCACATACTGTGTGAACACGGATGGCAGACAGCAGCATGAAGGGTGCTGTAGAGCTCCCTTCAGTAAGCTGAGCAGTTCTCATGGGATGCTGGGTCATGTTATGAGTCTATGTGGTTTTCAAACCAAAGTAAAACTCCATATCTTGTGCTCAGGATCCTTTTGCAAAGACAATGTGCAACTCATCACAGTAGCTCTACACGTTGTTTCTAATGAGTTGCCCCCTTGGAATATTAAGAAATTACACCAACACTTCCCTTGAGAAACACTGGCCCAGCTCTGAGTCCATCCATGATCAAGCTGTTGTTGCTTGGTACTCTATGCGGACCTGTCTCTAATTTTACTCACATAAGCAGTTTGTGGCAGGATCTGGACCTTGAAATCTCAGCTGGCCCCAAAGAAGCCGCCCTTCCCCATGCAAGCAGGGAACCTCTGGGACCACCCAACTCACCTGGACATGTCCCTAAGCAATCTGCTGTAGCTGTAGTATCAGCCCTGGAGGGAGCCGGGTCAGGCCAGAGACCCCCACCCTGGTGCCTCCAGCCTGAATTTTTCTATAGCCTGGTATTCAGTGCAGTGTATCACAGGGAAGGGCTCTGATTTGGGGATAAATATGTTCTGAGGGATGGTAGACTGAAGAGTCTGAGGGCCCACCTCTCCTATCAGTGAATTGCAGTGGAGTCTGTTCCATAAGAACTTGTTTTGTCATTAAAACACATGTGAAAATACAAACAACTTAGTAAAAGAGAAACTCTGCGACCCCCCAGAGCTCTGAATGAACTTCTGCGCTCTCCCCTTGAAGCATCATCCCCACTGGGGAGACGACATGCCTGGTGGGCACATGACCCTGTGTGCACTCTGGGCTTCCCCCTGGTGCCACTGCAAGAGCATCACAACGGCCAGATTGCAAAATGCTGACGCAATGGCCAGATTTTTCGAGGAATTGAAGATGCAAAAGGCCAGGTGAAGGCAGCTGGTTGACAACTCAGGCTCAAACAATGAGAAAGTGGATCACTTAAAAGGTAAGCTTGAGTGTACATACCACATTTAAGCTGTTGGTAAACCCACCAGGCAAGTAAAGGACCAAGGAGCAAAAGCTTTTAAAGATGGGGTAGCTGCATAGGCTGGAAATCATTTGCTGCAAGATCTCACCCTTATCGAAGACCACTGTGTGTCCTAAAATGAGCTGTGAAAGTCAAAGGCATTGATTAGCGGAATGGAAGTGATGTACAAGCACTGCATGTCTCAGGTGATGAGACCTTCCCATTCCCTCCTTACCCTTCACACCAGACAAACGTGTCATGAGGACATACCTTAACCAGCCCCTCAGGAAGGTCAAACACCCTTACCAAGGGTGACTTCATATTTGAATTTGTCGTGATAGGAGCCAAGGCGAAAAACATCTTGATTTTACGATCCAGCTCAGGAATGGATGAAAACGCAATGAAACCTGTGGAAGGCAGAAGGAAGCAAACCCTGCCCTGTTATTTCTGAAGGAATTATTGGCTCCTAGGCAGGTGTGCCCATTGGAAAGACCCTCAGAGGTGGTTCTAGCAGGTTGGTGACTGAGCATTTCAGCTCTCAGCTTGACTGCTCAGCCCAGCTGCAGCTTCCGCAAGCACTCTTGGGGCTCTGGCTGCAGTGGAGTGCACCAAAAGCCATCATTGCAACCATTTTTGGGCTGTTGCTGCTCAAAACTGTTCTGCTAAAGCAAATGGGGATTTTTACCTGCTCTCTTCCCTTTGTTGTTTGGACGTACCCAGACATTTACCCTCCCTGTCCAGGCTCTCAGGAGAACACTCGCAAACCGGGGGTGCACAGCTAACGTAACTCTGACAGTGGTCTGATCTCCTGCTGAGTACCTGTGGTGGTGCCTTGAGAGTAAGCCACGTAGTATAACTGCTCCTGTCCAGTTTTCTGCAGAATATAGTTGATCGTTGCTGGAAGGTCATACATGGCCATCTCATGAAAGCTGCAACAGAGGTAGGAACATGACAAAATTACTATTGCTGACCTTGAGAGCGATGGGCAGGACATGGCAAGTAGTGCCATGACTATTTGGGGAGTGGGCAAGGGCTCTGGCAGGTATGGGCACCCCTATGATGTCTTGGTGGGGTCGGTTTATGCCCACTGGCAGATGGTGCGACTGTCAGCGGTGCTGCTCCCCCAGCCTACGGACGCTGCTGAGGGTACCAGGTACCTGCCCACCCTTCAGTTTCACAGAAAATACCTGTAAGCTGAGTATTTCTGGTGGTGAAACTCAAACTCTTTGTGCTTTCGTGACCAGCTGTTCCCCCGGCTGTTGCCAATCCAGACGTCGTAGCCAGCATCAGCGAGGATGAAGCCCAGACTGCTGTTGGGTAAGTTGGTAACCCAGTTGCTTCCCTCCAACACCAGGCCATGCTGCAGGAGGACAGCAGGCTTTGGAGCTGAAGAAAGAAGGGGGGATCATTTTCTCTGACCACTAGCAAAATTGACTGTTCACATCCAGGTATTGCTTTGGCAACAACCCCCTGGGGAATTGATTCCAGTGCAGGGAGAATGTCACCTATGCCCTCAGCCTCTTTGAAGAGGTGCTTTTGAAGTAGGCTCTTTGGTTATCCCAGGACAGAGAAAATAGATATTGTGAAGCTGAAAAATAAGGTTGGACTCCACACTGAATTGATCTTGGTAAATCATGCTTCCAGGAAGAAAAAGACCAAGTTCAATATCTGTCTGGACACTGACTGTGCCCTTTGCATGGTGACCACCCTCTTCACAGTGCCTTTTGTTTGGCTTAGGCACTCTGGGTCTGACCAGGAGACACTGAAAACCCAGTGGAATCTAACTACTTCCTATGGCACAGTGACACTATGATGCTCCATTGCAAAGACACAGGTACTGGAAGGGTCAAGAGCATCTCCTCCAGCCATTTCTTCCCACTTTAAGCCTATGGGCAAGTCTCAGCTCCCCAGAACAAACTTAAAATCTTTTTTACAAAGGACCAGGAAACCTGAAGGAAGTGCTGTAGGAAGAGAGGGGAAGAGAGATTATGGAAGATTTAGTGTGGAAAGGACCTCTGGAGGTCTCTGCTCCTATCCCCTGCTCAGAGCAGGTCCGAGTTCACAGCCATAAAAGGGTCATTACAAGGATATCTGAATTCATACGGTAGGGCGACCATATGTTGCAGCATGAAAAAGTTGAAATAAAAGTGACTTTTCTTTCTTTTTTTTTTTCTTTTTTTTTTTTTCCTTTTGTGTCCTCTTTTTTCTGTTGGTTTTTAGACTTTCAATATAAAACTCACATTTCCAGACTGGACAGCGGAGGATAAAGTGTTCTGAATGGAAATCTGGCTTTTAACACTTACTTGCCATGTTCATACGCCAGTCCTCCTGCTTCCCAGGAGAGGGACACCTTGCCAAGAATGGGACATCACCCCCTCCAGTTGGAAACAGTGATGCAAGTGAAGAACAGAAAGGAGCCGAAATCATGAGATGACATTGGATTGGACATGTGGGAGTTTTTTTGGCTGACAAATGGCTTTTTGCTGCTCTACTCATTGGCTTTGAGCTGGGGTAAAACCTGGGGCAAGATTTCTCTGTCCTTTTCATTTTGTCCATTTCATAAGGACAATTTCATTGTCCTTATCTTTTCCTTCCTCTTTGGAGCAGATCCTCTCAGAACATGAAGGTTGGCGTGGTGGGCACCTGCATTTCTTCTGCTCCCAAGGCTAATCCTACAGGGAAAGTTGTCTCCTTGAGGACCCAGCCCATGATGAGGCAACCCTGACCATGGCCTACTCCAGCCCAGCAAAGCTCTCAGGGTCCCTGGACCAGGCAGACCTTCTTGTGGCACTTACAGGGACAGAACATGCTGGAGCCCTGTGCCTCTGCTTCATGGGAGGTGCTCATGCTTCCTGGGTTGTCTCTGCCGTGAGGAATCCTCTGTACGGTGAGGTAATAGCCATCATCTGTCACTACTTCATGCTCCTCGTAGGGGTACCCATGGTAGCGGACAATTTCACCCTGTGGGAAGGGAGGGACAGCATGTGATGGTCCCCAGGGAGGTGGGGATCTCTGTCCTGGAGGGTGTCAGGACTTGGCTGGGCCCTGAGCTGGTGGTGGTGACTCCTGCTGTCAGTGCCAGGGTGGAGTAGGGACCTCCCACTATCCCTTCCACCAACGCTGCAGTGATGTCATGACTTCAGCTAAAATTTTTGGCAGGTGTGAGTTTCCCTCACTCCCTGAGCATGTCTGGTAAAGAGAGACCCATTGTTGCTTTTCATGTTGCAATCAACGTTTGTGAAGATCGGGGCAGCAATGACAGTGAAGTTCCAAGCCCAAGGCAGCTGCGTTGACCAAGCCTGTTGACTTAGACTGAACTCCCCCATAAATGTCTGCCATAAATCTCTATGTACATAAGCACACAGAGACAAAAGCTCTAATAAAACCCTGGTACCAAACCCTGGTGATGATACACACGCAGAGACCATGGGTCCTGCCCAGACTATGGCAGCATAGGTAGTTTGCATGCCCAAGCAGGAAAATAAGGGATAGAATTCAGGACTTACAACATCCATGGACACCTCGGGGCTCGCATCTGACTTTTCACTGATGCACATTAAATAAGCAATGGTTACGAACAGCCACATCGTGGTGCTCTGCAAAACATTGTCAACATGATGAGCAAGAGAGAGACATTGACGGTACTGACACAGAAGCCAGGGACTGCACGCACTTCACTTGGTGTGCACTATACTTCTGTTAGTATATCAAACTGACCACGCAATGGGTGAAGTAAATTTAAATTTGAAATCCTCTAATTTGTTCTAAAAATGGCATTTGGCTTATCTTGAGTCCAAATTCCATCACATTTTAATCACATACTCTCCATCAGATCCTTGTGTTCAGAAAAATACACATGTATGTATACAGCTACATGTGCCTAGGCAAATCTAGTTTTCGAGGGGGTGATTATAGACTATTCATTTAAAATGATGGCTCAGATAGTCGGAAGAACAGATTATTTGGTTAAACTCATAGCTGAACCACCCAATTTTAAGTTGCAGGACCATGGAGGTTATGTTCTTAATACGAAATAACATAATATGATTTGGTTGGGCTCACCTTGTGGCTGAAAGAGACTCTGGGACACATGTGAGTTATTTTTGCAAACCTGAGTGAAATACTGTCCTGGGAGACCCGTTGTTCTTCCTGGGAAGGGTTTTGAAGTATCTGTTTTGGCATGTTCCTACCACAAACCATCTCGCTATTATTTTATTTGTTGCAGACAACAAATTTGCGACAGAAATACTGCCTCGGCTCTTGTGACATGTTTAAATTATTAAGTTGCGTGGAGCCTACAGCAAGGAGCCCTGCCAAATCCCTGCTGAATCCATGTGCCTGTGCTGGGCTGCATGGGAAGCAGTGACCACGGCCGGATGCCAGCGCCGGGTATCTTGCATCCACCCCATTGCTTCCCTGCAGAATATCTTCCTGGCGAAAGGAAGGAGAACTGTGAGCAGGTTTCTGTTGCTTCCCAGCTAACCCTCATCATCCCCTCTCTCCTCTGCTGGAGGAACTGGCTTCCCAAGCTGCAGGAGGTGGTTTTGCAGCTGGGGAGAAGGTCACCTGCTCCCTCTGCTCTCCCTGGAGCAGATGCGAGGAGGATCACATAGGCATCGCCTTGCCCACCCTCCTGCCCACAGCAGGGTATCGCCACCACGAGGTTGGGGTGGCTGCGGCTCGGCTCAGCAGAGCCCTGACACCCCCTCCCCAGAGTGGTAACATCCCACCTCCCATGCCTGCTCCCTGCTCTGGGGGAAGAAGGGTTCCCCATCTCCACCCTGAACCCCCCGGGCCGTGATTTGGGGCCAAGACCACTCGTTGCATCGTCCATCACTGCCGACATCCCTGCAGTGCAGGGGGGCTCTCCTTCCCCGGGGGAAGGCAGCTGCGGGATCGCTCCTGGGATGCTGCCGAGGAGCGCGTGGGTCCCTGGGACGCATGGGCAGAGGTGGGCAGCACAGCAAAGACGGCAGCCGCGTGCACCCAACGCAGCCCTTCAGCAGCTGCCGAGCCTCAGGGGACTCTAGTCTTGTTACTTTTAAGACTGAGCCTTTCGGAAAAGCAAGGAGAGACAGAAAGCATTTTTGTGGCATAACGTCAGGAGAACAGCATGCAAATTCAAGGGAGGAGGCTTGCCCGGGATGGCCTTTTCCTCCCAACAGTCAACCTGCAAAAATGTGAAGGGTCCCTCAGCTCAGCAGATCTTGAGAGCTCCCGGTGACCTCCGAGAGCTGCAGCAGGGTGAAACCTCCTCCACCAGCAGCGCAGTCCTGACCCCCGGGCACTCCCACCCCCCTCATGACTTTCCTGCGCGCCCAGGTCTCCCGGGGAAGCCCCCGTGCCATCTGTGGGGCTCTCCAACTACCTACAGCTCTCTCCTGCTGTCCCCAGGGATGGCTCCTTGCTGGCAGCCTGTGCAAAGGCAGAGGCACCCAAGGAGGAAGGGTTACCCGTCACGGTCCAGGGGCTGCAGCAGAAGAGGTGTGGGTGCCTTTCTTCCTGGTGTCCGCCAAGCAGGAGGTCCCCGCAGCCCCAGCACGCTGCTCTCGCCCACCATGTATCGGGCTGTTATTCCCTCTGCTCCACATATTCGGGAGCGTCACAGGTCGCCACTCCCTCTAATCCTTTCTCCTCTGAACATGTAATTTACCTGAGGGCTGGAGTCCGCTCCGAAAGGAGACACCCTTCCTACCTGGGCTTGCTTGGGAATATTTTCATGGCACTACATGGAAGCTGTAACAAATTAGTTATTTCCACTTGATGCGGCACAGCGTCATCTGACGTCGCCCATGACCTCTGTGGACTGGAGGACGTGCAGCCTCTGGACCACTCTCCACCTGCACTGGGGCTGGCGTTGGTGCATGGGGCACGGCAGGGTGTGTGGGGCTGGCAGTGTTGCATGAGGCTGGTGTTGGTGCTCAGGGTGCTGTGGGGTGCATGGGGCACAGTGGGGTGCATGGGGCCAGCCCAACTCATCCCAGCAAGCTCCTGTGGGAAACTCACCCAGCTCTGTTTGGCTCTTCTTGTTGCCTCCTGGCACGTAACAAGCCACTGCCTGGAAATGCAAAACCTCACAGTCCCCATGACTGCCGGGAGTGTTTTTTAAAAAATGAAAAAGCAATCCATCCCCGGGGAGGGAAGAAGCTGGGGGTGAAGCTACCTTTGGCTCTCATCGGCCATGATGCTCATGAAGCTACCTTTTGCTCTCATCATGGCCAATCTCATCAGCCATGGGGTGCAATTTTGGTGGGAGGACGTGTCTTTTCTTGCTGAGCACAAAGGATGCCTGTCTGGGCCACAGCGAGAGGTGACGTTCTCTGCTGGGTGTCTGTGCCCACCCAATTTTCAGTTACCTCCATCAGGTCAGTTATCTCTGTGTGCGCTTATCTCAGCCCCCAATTAGGTGTCCTTTGCCTGTCCCACGCTTCTCCCACAGGTTTCACCTCTCCCCGGCTGACAGTGCCGCTGCGCGCTGCTGAGGAGATCCCTGCAGGGACGGCGAGGGGTGGCACGGGCTGTGGGTGTCATCTTTGGCAGCGCTGCCTTCGAGGCCGCCTCTCCGCTCCTTGCCAACGTGCCCACGCACTGGCACGCTGCCATGAGCCGGCGCTGGCTTTGCACGCCGCGGGCTCCTGTCACCGCTCCTGGTGTTGGTATCTGCCAGGTCTGGCCAAGTCGTGCTTGATGAAACGCAAACATGCATTCTTTGGAAATCCTGAATAATTCCATCTCCATTTGAAGCTGTAATGACTGGTCTTTGCTAAAGACTAGCTGGAGGCAGTGCCAGAAGCCCTCCCAGACTGGCTCACCCTCAAGTGAGCGGTGAGTCAGAGCAGTGCCTGATTTTTCCCCCGCAGGGAGAGAAGGAAAGGTGGAAAAACAGGATCAAATATGCCGAGCAAAGAAATCACTCCCCCTTCCTCCCAGCATACATTAACACCAACATAACCTGCCTTCCTTTTGGGGACAGGACATGGGAGACATTCCTGGTGGGGCTACGGCCACTGCTGGTCCCTGCGTCAAGTCTGGGGCCACATTACTTCCCCGGTTACTGGAGCCTGGTGGAGAGAGCTGAGCAGGAGCTGAGCCTTCAGCAAGGTGGTCCCAGAGATCTCCAGCGTGCAGACCGTGACACAGCTCTTGCTGTGGGGTGGGGACTTTCCAGCGAGGATCCGGCACATCTGCTGGGGCTTTGTGCACCACGGGGATGCAGATGTGCCCCCCACCAGCCCCTCACCCCTCTCTGCACCAGTCCCGGCCGGCACCGC
>NW_010561563.1:6061-6265 GCF_000687285.1 Phaethon lepturus | reverse complement strand
CCGGCCGGCACCGCAGCCCCAGGGGTACTCCCCGCCTCTCCCACAGCACCGATAAAACCGTGCTGGGAGCCCCCCCAGAACGACCTCAACTCAGGGTGAATTGATACACGGGCTATGAGGGCACGAGTGAGTCAGGAAAAACAGCCGCCACCAGATCTCGCAGCAGCCGCGTTTTCTGGCGGGCAGGCTTACCTGGGCGCCCCC
>NW_010561563.1:0-6045 GCF_000687285.1 Phaethon lepturus | reverse complement strand
GGGGGATAAAGAAAATATTTTTTTTTAATTTTTAAAATTTTGAAATTTTTAAAAAAAATTTTTTAGTTTTAAAACCTATTCCATGGATTTTAAAATAGGTTTTAAAAGTTATTTTCTTTTCCTCTTGTAACAACAAACACCCACTGAAGGGGAGAGAGAGGGGAGTGGGTCGCTGGAAAGCAATCGTTGGACTGTTCTCTGCCGGTGCTGCTGTTCGCACCAGATCCTGACACCACTGGCGTGAACACGGTGTGAGGCACGGGGGTGAACCTCCGCCATGTGTGGGTTTTATCTGCCTGTAGTGCCGGGGCACGCGGTTTCTGTCGGGCTGTGAGCCAGTGAACCGGAGCACTGGGGGGCAAGGAAAGAGCTGAAGATGTTGCTGACCACCAGCCTGCACGGTAGCGCAGGAGAACGAGGGAGCTTTGGGCTTGCTTGAGTTTTGAAGTGAATTTTTCAGAGATTTTAACATTTGTACGTTTTGAGTTTCCTTAGAGTTTTTTCGGATCTTTCAATGCTTTCGTTGCCTTTTGAAACTGGGTTTGGAATGCATTTTTTTGAAAGATGCATGGCCTTCAGGGACACACGTATAGCCAGATTCGATTTGTTCTGGTCGCAGGCTGGCCAGGTCGCTGGAGCAGCGTGACTGCAACAGAGACCGGAGCAGTGCGAGGAGCACCAGCCGTGGTGGCAGCATGTGACCACACAGCCAAAATCAGCACCCTCTGCTTCTCCTGAGCTTCTAGCACCTGGTAGAACCAAGGCAGCCTCACAGACAGGGCTCCTGCGCACGCAGGCGACCACCGCGGTTTCCAGCTGCGGGATGGGAGAAGGGACATTCCTAGAGGTGGAAGGTGATTGCAAGCAAGCCTGTGGGAGGTGTGACCAGATTGACGGCCTGCTCTGCCCGGTGGCCAGGCTGCAGGAGGAGGAGGGCAGACTGAGGGGTATTCGAGAGTCTGAGAAGCAGCTCGGTCAATGGAGCCATGCTCTGACATCTATGACACACGCACGCCAACTCAGCGTGACCGCTACGGAGTCAGGTCCTGGACCTGCTTTGTGTCAGGAGGAAGGCAGTGTCACAAGGGATAAGGAGGGGTGGAAGAAGGTTACAGCACGGAGCGGTGAGAGAAACCCCTCCTTGCCCTCTAAGATACCCTTACGGAACAGGTATGAGGCCCTAGGTGCCATAGATGAAGTGCACAATGAGATAGAGGAGGAACCTGCGCAAGCAGCCTTGCCAGGGTCAGAGAGACCAACCCCTCACAACACAACCTGCTTTAAGACCAGTGCCGAGAAGAGACAATGGTGAGTTATGGTCATTAGTAATTCCCTCCTGTGCAAAATGGAAGCACCCGTTTACAGACCAGACCCTCTTTTCAGAGACATCTGTTGGGGCCCGAATTAGGGACCTTACCACAAGCCTGAACAGCCTAGTACAACCTTCAGACTACTATCCGTTCCTGCTCTTTCACGTGGGTACTAATGATGTCACAGCAAAAACTCTGAGGTTGATCAAAAGACATTTTAGAACCCTGGGAAGAACGTTAAAAAATTTGGTAGCACAGGTAGTGTTTTCCTTAATCCTCCCAGTAATGGGGGGAGACTTTGGAAGAAACAGGTGAGCCCAGGATATCAATACCTGGCTCCAGGACTGGTGCCTCCACCAAAACCTTGGGTTTTTAAACCATGGAAGTGCCCTTGAGAGACAAGTTGTGTTGGGACCTGATGGGATCCACCTCTCCCGGTGGGGAAAACACGTCTTTGGGTGTAAGATGGCACAGCTGATCAGGATGACAGCTTTAAACTAGAACTGATGGGGGAAGGGGATACGAAAAGGGTTGCAACAGCTAAGCCGAGGGTTGGCATGGCATCGCCTGAGGGTGGCAATGCTAGTGGGAACATTTAGGCTGCTCCTGGGAGCGTGGAGGGCTCAGGAGCGTTATGTGAAATTCCTGTACACCAACACGTGCCATATGAGAAACAAACAGGATGGACTGGAAGCACTGGTCAGCTCCCAGAGCTACAATACCATTGGTATCAGTGAGACTTGGTGGAACAAGTCCCATGCCAGGAGTCTTGGGATGGAGGGCTCCAGGCTGTTCAGGAGGGACAGGCAGGGCAGGTGGGGGGGGGGGGTGGGACTACATGGAAGGGGGAGCACAGCCCTTACAGTTAGCGGTGATGTGGTTGAGAGCCTCTGGGTGAGGATGAGGGGATGAAAACAAAGTGGATGTTGTACATGGGTGTGTACTACTGGTCCCCCCGCTGCGGTGTAAACACTGATGAGTTTTTCTATAGGCAATTAGGAGAAATTTCTGGATCAGTAGCCCTTGTCCTTGTGGGAGATTTCAACTTCCCAGACATCAGCTGGGAATATCATACTGCTGTGATGAGCAGGTCTCGGAAATTCTTGAAGTCTGTAGGAGATAACTTCTTGTCAAAAGTACTCAGGGAGCCAACTAGGAAGAATGTTCTCCTAGACCTGTGATTTGTGAATAGAGAAAGGCTCATGAGGGATGTGGTAGTAGGTGGCTGTCTTGGAGAGAGTGATCAGGAAATGGTTGTGTTTAAAGTTGTCAGTGCAATGAGAAAAAAGGACATCAGAGTTTCTACCCTGGATTTCAAGAGAGAAAATATCAAGCTATTCGGGGAGGTACTTAGCAGAGTCCCCTGGGAATATGCTTTTGAGGGCTTAGGAATCCACCCTTGAGAAGCACAGGAGGAGGCAATTCCGCTGTGTCAGAATTCAAGCCAGTGGGGCAGATCAGCTTGGCTGAACAAGGAATTCCTTGTGGAGCTCTAGAGGAAAAAGGAATGGCCCAATCTCTGGAAGCAAGGTCAGGCTTCACAGGAAGATTACAGATCTGTGGCTCGTATATGCAGGGAGAAAGCATGAGAGGCCAAAGCTCAGTTAGAGTTGAAACTGGCCAGTGCTGTGTCAGGGAAGAAGGGCTTTTTAAGCTACGTTAATAGCAAGAGGAGGTCTAAAGAAAACAATGGACTGATACTTGTAGAAGATGGTTATCTGGCTAATAGGGATGAAGAAAAAGCAGAGGCACTCGATGCTTTTTTTGCTCAGTCTTTAATAATACTGATAGACCTTGGGCTGCCTGGTCCCCTGAGTCAGAGGATCGTGAGTGGGGGATCAGTGACTTTCCATTTGTGGACATGGAAATTGTAAGGGACCAGCAGCATCAGCTGAATGTTTACAAGTCCATGGGGCCTGGTAGGATTCAACCAGGAGTACTGAAGGAGCTGGTGGATGTTACAGGAGGACCCCTCTATCATCTACCAAAGGTCTTGGGAGTCTGGGGAGGTCCCTGCTGACTGGAAGCTAGACAATGTTATTCCAATCTACAAAAAGAGCATGAGGGAAGACGCAGGAAACTGCAGACCTGTTAGTCTAACCTCAGTTCCTGGAAAAATTATGGAGATTATACTGGGTGCTATTGAAAGGTATTTAAAGAATAATGCAATTATCAAGCTCAATCAACATGGGTTCACCAAGGGAAGGTCCTGTTTAACTGATATGATATCCTTCTGTGATAAGGTCACCCACCTCGCAGATGAAGGGAAGTTTCTGGATTTTAGTAAGGGTTTTGATATTGTTCCTCACAGCATCCTTCTGGACAAGTTGTCCAACTGTGAGATGAGCAGCTTCATGTTGCACTGGCCAAAGAACTGGTGGAAGGGCAGAGCTCAAAGTGTTGTAGTGAATGGGGCTATATCTGGCTGGTGATTGGTCACCAGGTCGGTGTTCCTCAGGGCTCAGTCTTAGGGCCAGTGCTGTTCAATAGATCTATCAACAATCTGGATGCAGGAGTTGAATGTACCATTAGCAGGTCTGCTGCTGATACCAAACTGGGAGGTGCTGCTGACTCTCTTGAGGGACAAGATGCCTTGCAGAGGGATCTAGACAGATTGGAGCATTGGGCAATGATTAATGGGATGAAATGCACCTAGGATGGAGTAACACTAGGCACAAGTATAAATTGGGAGAGGAGTGGATGGAGAGCAGCCCTGCAGAAAGGGATCTGAGGGGGCTGTATTCAGTGTTGGTGCGGCCTCACCTGGAATACTGTGTGCAGCTCTGGGCCCCACCATTTAAGAAGGGTGTGAAGGTCCTTGAATGTGTCCAGAGGAGGGCAACCAAGCTGGTGGCAGGGCTGGAAGGCCTGTCCTGTGAGGAGCGGCTAAGGACTCTGAGTTTGTCTAGTTTGCAGAAAAGGGGGCTGAGGGGTGACCTCATTGCTCTCTGCAGCTTCCTGAGGAGGCGATATGGAGGGCAAGGTGCTGACCTCCTCCTTGGGATCCAGGGACAGGACGTCGCAGGTTCAAAGCTGCACCAGGGGATGTTCAGACTGGACATCAGGAAGAATTTCTTTACCAGGAGGGTGGTCAAACACTGGAACAAGCTTGCTAGAGAGGTGGTCCCATGCCTATCAGTGTTCAAGAGGCATTTGAACAATGCCCTTAATACCTTGCTTTAACTTTTGGTCAGCCCTGAAGTGGTCAGGCAGTTGGACTAGATGCTCATTGTAGGTCCTTTCCAACTGAAATATTCTGTTCTGTTTATAACAATTTAACACCAATGTTTACAAAGCCTCCTGCACCTGGAGGGGCTTCCTGTGGACATATCAGCACTTCTGGGAAGACCCTGGGGTGGCTGCACAACCTTGAGGGTCTATAGTCACTGCATCCCAGTGACTCTGCCCTCCCCTCTCCTCAGTCTCCCATCTCCTCAGTGCTGTGGCTCTGCCTTCGAGGAGACTGCCTGCCTGAAGCTGCTTTAATCTTGTGTACTCTTTCCTAAACTTCTCGGTGCTACCTGATCTTCAGCTAGCTGCTGTCTGGTCATGTAAGTACTGATGTCTCAGACTGATTTGTCGTCCATGGGGCAGTGCTCTCTGAAGGGAAGGGAAAGGAAACCCTGAGCAGCAGAGAGTGCTGTGAAAGTGCTGGTGAGGGAGATGATCTCCTGCCCTAACCCTCACAGAAAGCTTAGTGTTTTGGTATATTTAAAAAAAAACCTGAACAGTTGTCCACCTCTCCTTAAGCGTGAGGTGCCACCTGGTGAGGTGGTGCTACAGCTGGCCATGGCCACCCGGGGCAGAAGCCCTGTGGGGATGGAGCCCTCTCTCCTGGGAGGATGGGAAAGGGCAGTCAGGCCAGGTTCATCCTTCTTATAATCCACGTTATGAGCTGTAACACCACTGGCCACATCTGTGCTGCTTCGGCTGGGTGAGAGGTGTGTTTCTGTTACAATGCATTGATAAGTCATGCTGTTACTTCAGGCCCTCAAAAACCTGCTGTAGCTTTGAAGTTGGCCCTGGTGGGGGCTGAGGTTGGGCCACAGAGCCCCAGAGGCTACTGCCAGCCATCATCGCCCCAATGCGCTGGCTGATGCTGCCTTTCTTTGCAGTTGTGGAGAAGCAGGAAGGGGAGAAATAAGACTCACCATGAGTCCTCGGTGTTTTTCAGCTGGTTATGAAGCTTATTGGTGTTCCCTCTCATGCAGAGCAGGTGAGCTGTTTCTTCTTGTGTGTGCATCTATGCTGTTGAGTTTAATTTAGCAAAAAACTTGAGCTCAGGCCTTTCTGGTTTGTCAGTAGCAGATTGTAAAGTTTGTTACTGAAAAGAAAAACCCAGCCCCAAAACCCCATGGCACCTCCATCTCCGGTTTGCTTTCCGCCTTTGTCACCAGAGGGAGAAGCAAGGTTTTGTGCAGCCTGCGCTGAGCTCCATTGCTACCTTATAATTTTACTGTTCGCATGGCTAACCCCCTCCCTCTCCTCCCTCTCAAGCTGTTTTGCAAACCACCGCGGGTGGACGGGTGGCACGGGCCTCGAGGAGAGGCGGTTGTCCCCGGGCTGTGGGCGGCAGAGCAGGCCCCTCCTGCTCCTGGCTGCCTCCTGTGCCTGGGCCTCTTCGGCCGGTGCACGCCTGCTCCTGAGCGGGGGTCCCCCACCACTCAGGGCCCCGTCCCCGGGCTGCCCCGCTCCCACGGGGACGGGCTGTTTCCTTGGGGCCGGCCGGGGTTTC
>NW_010561562.1:6792-16927 GCF_000687285.1 Phaethon lepturus | reverse complement strand
ATCATAGAATGGTTTGGGTTAGAAGCAACCTTTAAAGATCATCTAGCCCAAGCCCCTGTAAGGAAGCTGCATTTCTAAAACTTAGAAATATATAGAGAGATGAATAGAAGAGAGGGTTCACAGCAAAAGCTCTGAGTCATATACAGAGGGAAAAAAATATTTCCATGCCAAGAAGAAGGGAAGATTACATGGACACAAAGGTGGTAAAATATTTAAAAGGATTTTCTTCCTATTGCAATCTATATACAGAACATGAACAGAACGTTCGTAATTGTTTGATGTTACATTATAAAGCAAGCATTTAAAAATAATTCATATCATCAATCTGGAAATATCCACTTTTTATTTACTACGCAATGTAAAGAAAAATTAGTTTCTGCACTGCATGTCTTTGGAGTGCTCAAAGGTGAGACTAAAAACTATATGGGAAGTGGAAGTGTTTGATGTGAGGCTTTCTCTGTACAGCTGTGTAAGGACGAGCACTTTGTTTGAAAGGGTCCCGCTTTCTGTACCATTTGTCTGTTTCTATCTCAGCTGACTCATCCAGCCCCCTGGAAATAATTCTACTCTTGAGCTAGTGCCGAACTAAACCCATGCCAACGCAGATTACGCCAAGCAGCTGCCACAGGTGTACCACACACGTAGATCCAAGAGAAGGGGAGCTGCGGGGAGAGCGAGCGGGAGGAGCTGCAGGGAAAGGCAGCAGGCATTGGTGTGCAATTAGAAGCGACAAGCGACTAGCGAGAGTTGTCATCTCCCACCAGCTCTGTTTGAAAGAGCTGTGAGGAATCCCAGACGGGAAAAAGTTCCTACCCCTTGAGTGGTAGGAAGAGTAACAGGCATCTCTAGAGGCTGCTAAGAGAATATAGACTTGCATTTAGTGGCAAGAGAGATTAGAAGAGAAACCAGTTTGATAAAATTTGAAATAACAAGTACGTTGACTGGGTGGTCAAAAGCAAACGATGTACTTGACCTCCTCAGACAGCATGGGAAAATACTGTTACCACCACATAATGCAGGTTATATTCCCTACTAGTGAAAGACAAGTGGGGACAGGTGATTTATATTAAGTTCGTCTGGACAGAAAACCTACACAAATCTGAGGTTTTGAAATTTTAATGTTAATTTTTTTTTGAGAAAAAAGTCAGAAGCTCAAAAATGTAAGTGACCTAAACTGACAATGTTTTTAGGATCAGCACAGTGGAAAACCTTTTATATAAAGGATATAAATATTTCACAGTTTATTAGAAGCTTTGTTTATGAAGGTTGCATACCCTGTATTTACAAGGAAAACAGTTTTGAACACATTTATTTTATCCTAGAAAACGTTAGCATGTCTCACTTAAGCATGTTTGAAATGTGAAAAACAATTAAGGCAGAGAAATATGCCAAAACTTACACTTTTCTGGAAAACTGCCTATTATGATAATGCTATTTTCATGTTTGAATGAAAACATTCAAATCAATTCTGATGTCAAACAACAGACCTAATAGGAAACAATTAATCTTATCCTGAAACATTTTTTTTTAATGATAAAGGGATAAATTAAATGGGGCAAATTAAATTCCACTGCTTTCTAAAGAAATAATGGGACAAAAGAACAAGCATGTTTTCCAGGTACTCTGGGTGTTTCTGCTCTACTGGAACTGGTGAAATTAATCACATCCAAAATTAGGAAAGGAAGATGTTTGGCAAAGACTACCTGTAGTGAACTGATTATCAAAGCGAGCTGTAGGGCCGGATTAGGTATGTGTAAAACCTGGCATGTATGGTGAGTTTATAGGACGTCAAAGGCAAAGAAAAAAGAAAGAGAAAAAAAAAGAAAGAAAAAGGCTAAAATTAAGGAGATATACCAGGTTTCAGAGCTGAACATACTGTGGAATTTTGGAGGCAAAAGAGATAATTTTGTTATGTGCTTTGGGAAAATAACCTGAATGGGCAAACTATGGTTGCCACAGCAACCGTTGGTATGCAAGGGATCCCATGAAAAACATCTATTGAAAAAGTCTAATGAATTTGGACTTGATTACAAGGGATGGTGCAGGCTTACTTCTCCAGGGAAAAAATTGAATTTGAGGTTTGTTATTGGTGCAAAATAATAGGGACTAAGATAAAGGTATCTTTTATGCCCATTTAACGTTTTACCAGCTTACTTTTTGTCAGGCTTTGGCATGTGCATAGCAACAGGGACTTTCACAGGGTTTTCTACATAACAAAATTTGTGTGACAAAAAGAAATATCTAGCTGGTGAAGGATAAGAGGGAAAGCAGAAGATCTTTAAAAAAATTGAAGGCATTGAAGATGGACAGAAAGCTCGTAATTAAAATGAACTGGATTTTAATACCTGTGAATGAACAGTTCCTGGCTGTAGATTGATATACGCTGGAGACTATGAAAGCTCACTCAGCAGTCAGACCAGTCAAAGCAGCGGGTTGTATGGCCTGGAAAATTCCCATTTCTTTTTGAGCAGACTTTATCTTATTTTTATATATTAAGACAGAAAGTCTGACATATACCTGATGTATGATGATAAGCATGTTACCTCTTGGCTTGTAAGGCAACATACAGTAAAGTCTCCCTCCCTAAGCCCAGAAAAATTAATCCATATTACGTGTAATGAGCTAACTGGAAGGATCCTAGTGCCGGAAGTGACAGCCTGTGAGGAACAATCGTACAGTACAGTCTCCCAGTACAGAGGGTATTCTAGGTTTTAACTGATAAAATAAAGAATGTGAGGAAAAATGGTAATATTATGAACACCCATGAGAGAACAATATACATTTTGTTGATTATGGGTTGGAATTAAACTCCTGAAAAAAGAAACTTACTGTCACATGAACCGGGATGCATGGCTATATGTGAGGATGAGAGGGACAGGACTTAGCTCTGCTTGTCAGATCATGCAAACATTAGGAATAAGAGAAGTGGAGGAAGAGGAGGGGATAAATGGGTTCTTCCTAAGGAGATGTCATCAAGCTCCACCACTGACTGGAACAGCATCAGGGTGTTCTTCTGTGTCTCTCGCACTAATATTACGGTAAAGATTCTTATTCAAGCTATTATGACGTACTCCTATACTCAATCAGCATTAGGTGCTTTGACAAGCACGGTTAGTTTAGCAACACTCAGACACACTCTAACTCATATTGTAACATGAGTTGTAATCCAAGGGACTATGTAATTTCTCTGTCATGCCTAGATTTCACTATTTGCTCCAACACATTCAATTTTTAAACAAATTCATCTTGCTTATATAGCAATTACAAGATCAAGTTGTTTAAATGTTTCTTATGGTAAATATCACATGCAGATGATCTACTCCAGAAGTAGCAGTGCTGCAACTCACTGTCAAATGATTTCAGATATTTAGAGTGCGTGTTGGAATAAGGATGGATGTTCATCTTCCTGACTTTACTGTTGAGGCATAGATAAGTAAAATCAGGAATTTCAGTGCTAGCAAGCAGTTGCAAACTCGTGGCAGCTTTCAGCTGAAGCACAGTAGAGATCAGCGTGCCATCCCTGAGGGGTAATTCCCTTGGCAATGTGGCTGGTAGCGCTCCGCATGCTCAGCTTGCCTACAGGCAGCATACTGCCCTCCGAGACAGCGGGGAAGAGGAGCAAGTTCACAAGAACTTCCCAAATGCTTAGATTAGACTGAAGGGAAGCTCACCCAAGGTACTGGTTATATAGCGGGAAGCTGTAAACAAACATGGAGCCTTCTTGATTCTTGTATGTCAGAAGTGTTAAGGAAATAGAACCCTTTTATCACCAGGAAACCAAGTTTCACCCTCTCAGCTCAGTGCTCTCTTATGTCTGTCATTCACTGCATGCCCTACTTAATCTGTAATGGTTTCTTTTAAAATAAGCAGTTCTAGCAAAAATATGCTTCTGATTGTTCTAAATAGCGTGGGAACTGACATCAAACCAGCATGGTATGTGTTTCCACTTGTAATTTATACGAATAGCACCTGAGTATTGAATATTAGGGCAGAAACAATCATCTATTTCATGCAAATCAGATGCACTTTTTATGCTCCTCATGAGATAGATGCCTTCATTACCTAATGACTCCTTCATTAGGTAAGAAATGTTGAGACTTTGCTCACTTTATAATCAAGTGTTAAAAGTCAACCACAAAGAAAGCTTATATCAGCTAGAAAAAAAAAGTCCTTTGAAACAAATGGTAAAGTTCTGAGAAACAGTGTGCAGCTAGAAAGCTCAAACAGATGTATTATTTTCAAGAATAAAACCTGTTACAATAATAATTAAAAGCAAATCCCCAAGGCACGATCCTGTGAAACTATGCTATGAGTGTGTGCCCCTTTTGCTGAAAGAGAAAAGGGACTAAGAAGGAAACAAATCTGAGCAAATAGACATTATCAGAATGCTATTATTAATGGCAACAACATAAGCAACATTTTTTTTTTTTCCTGCAGGTTTCCCAAATGAGGGGATTTCTTGATTAAAAAAATGTGGAATTTCTCAATACTCGGACAACTCAAACTTTCTGTAGCTGCTATCATGTAACACTATAAGGATAGTCCAAATGCTTGTGAGATTTCTGGCTTAACTGGAATTTTTGCATTTTAGTAACATAATTGTCCTGGATTTGGCTGGGATAGAGATAGTTTTCTTCCTACTAGCTGGTATAGTGCTGGTTTGGATTTAGTATGAGAATAATGTTGATAACACACTGACATTTTAGCTGTTGGTAAGTAGTGCTTACACTAAGTCGGGGATTTTTCAGCTTCCCATGCTCTGCCAGTGAGGTGCACAAGAAGCTGAGAGGGGCACAGCCAGGACAGCTGACCCAAACTGGCCAAAAGGATGTTCCCTACCAGAGAACATCATGCTTGGGATGTAAACTGGGGGAGTTGGCAGGAGGATGGTGACTGTGGCTCAGGAGCTGGCTGGGCATCAGTCAGCGGGTGGTGAGCAATTGGATTGTGTATCACTTATTTTGTATATTCTATTATTATTATTTTCCCTTCCCTTGCTGTCCTATTCAACTGTTTTTATCTCAGCCCATGAGTCTTGCCTTTTTTTTTTAAATTTTCCTCCCCATCACACTACAGGGGGTAGAAGTGAGCGAGCAGTGCGTGATGCTTAGTTGCTGACTGGGGTTAAACTACAACAATAATCCATAACGCTATTAAAGCTGGCTCAGAAGAAAATGTAACAGAATCTAGAAAACCATTGTCAGATGTGCTACTTCAAGTAACTTGTATTTAAAATCTCTAACCTATGAACAGTGTCTTGTCCATATAAATAATAATTTTTGGATAACATTTTAAAAATTATAAGTTATTATGTTTATATGTATTTTTGTATTATAATTTTAGTCATAAAAATGATGGTCTGATGATCGATCCTCACATAAGCAGCAGCAAATCAAAGTGCAAACTGAGCATTTTTACATAGAGCACATCATCCGAAAAAGGAGAAACATCATCTGAAAACATACCGAGGGAAAACTTACATCTATATGGATTCAGGTGAGGATCTGCAGAAGGAAACATGACAAGGAAAAAAGTGACAAGGATGCCTTCAACAATGTACACTAAAGTGAAATAAAAAGTCCTTCACCCATTGCTACAGGCAAAATGATCTGGACTTTGAATATATTTACTTAATTTATTGTCAATTAAAAAGAATAAAAAAATCCAAACCCAAAAATGTAATAAGTGATTCAGGTATTGGCAAAAAGAGAACATAAATAATTAAATAAACATGTAAGTAAGCCTTCTTCCTGCCCCTTCCCCAGGCTCAAGTCTAGCACATTCCCACTGTCATCTCCCCCTTTCCTAGTCTCAGTTTACCCTGTTTTTACCTCGGTGACTCTCAGCCTGTCCCAATTCCTCTGGTGAGGTGAGTGGTGGAGCAGGAGGCTGGGGTCGTGCGTGCATTGGTTTCTTTCTGCTGCTCCACTGCTCCATGATTCTCAGTGTCCTTGACCCGGCTGGGGTCACCTGCAGCCCCCAAGGGCGTCTCTGCCCTGGCACGTCACCCGCAGACGCCATTTCAGAGCTGTCTGTGACCGGCACCAGGCACCCTGCAGCCCTGCTGACCAGGCCCTGCCAGGTAAACTCATTCAAAAGCAATTTCCAGGGAGAGAATGAAGGACAAACATTTTGAGAGTGCTGTCTCTCAGCCCCTTCCCTCATGAATAGGTACTGGCCACCATAAAAAGTTACTGCACGTCAGTACAGACAAAAAAAACAACTGACCCAAACCCCACAATGAACCAGAAAGCAAACAGCAAGACAGCCTTGTGAAAGGGGAAAAACTGAGTCCTTTCCACAAAGACCAAATGAAAAAAAGGCTTGGTCAACACTCCTACACATACTTTTAATAATTAATACACTTGTAAGTCCTCTCTCCTCTCAGATCCTAAAAATGTTCCTTTAATTTAGGGGAAGACTGAAGTTACTGGAGTTCAGTTAAACAGTAACCTAGACTTTGAGAGGACTGAAAAAAATTTTTTTAAAATGCAGATAAATGAATTTTGCAGTCCCACCCTTATGACAACATACCAAACCAGAATAAAATAATAATATGCATGTACACCTTAGCCTGAGAATGAGGCTACAATTTTAGACTTCGTAAGAATGCTCTTCAATCTCCTCTGGCCTTGAACACTGGACTCATTCACAGGCAGGAGACACAAAACAAAGTATTTCTCCATTTGAAGAGGTTCTCTTTTTAACGATAAGACAATGTAATCTCTTAATAGAAGGAGATTTTAATATCCTCTTCAAGCAGTGTTTTTATGGAATGCAAAGTATAAGCTATTCCCTATTCAAATTTCTGAATTTCACAATACCTCTTAATTAAAGAGATGATGCTGTCTGCCTCCAGGAGGCTTTTAACAGATATGTATCCCAAATTAATTTTAAATCAAGCCAAAACACAAAGAAGATTTCTCACACAAGTTTCAGGGATGTCTGTGCTGTATAGCTCAGCTCTCAGTAGAATTTATAAAAATCTCTGTGTTCCAGAAGTTTCCTCTGACAGAGGAAGAAAAGGAAGCTGCTCCCACCAGGAACAGAGTAGAAGGATTAGTTGATATAAAGGGAATGATAAAACTCATTATCCTATAACGTACACAGCATATTTTGTGATTCACACAACTTATTAATCGGATCAGTCTTGAATAGTGTGGATCCAAGGAAGCCAGGATACATATTTGGTTTCTCAAAGTAGATATCACAGAGCCTAATACAAATACTTACTAAGAGAAAATTTACTTTCTGTTCACAACTATATCAGATGTATGGTAGACTGTCTAATTTTCTAGTCTCCAAAAGCTAGTCCAACATAACTAATGAATTGACTGAGTCAATCACAGATACAGGTCACGTATGGACTGACTTTAAAAAAAATGTTGGATAATGTAAGGTACCTCTCTACATAATTATGAAGATGAGGAGTCCACTGGATCATCAGGTAATGCATGTGTAATAAAATCTGAACAAATAAAGCTGTATTTTTCAATACATACTGAATAAAATTGAAGGTGTCAGAAGTATTTGGAAAAAAAGAAAAACAGGCAGTTACTCATAAGTTACATAACTAAGCCTTTTAATTATTTGTACCTGCAGATTAGTATAAAAAAGATGCACATGCCAGTATGCTTGACACTAGAACTATGATGCAGTATGATATTTCTAAAATTTCCTCTTCTGAAAGATAATTCAGGCAAAACTTAAATAAATCTCAATGATTAAGATTTGTCTTGAAATATAGCCACCTCCTTCCACTGTTTGTTCATAAATTATTCATAATCTCTATGAAATTGAAAATCTCCACAGTGCCCTCTGTGAAGTCTCAATAATTCTGCTTGAAAAAACAGAAGAGAGATTTTTCTACACATTTTTGACCATCATGCAGAATCCCTTACTCCCTTAGATGATAAAAACCTTTGCTACCTACCAATAAAATAAAGTCTTGCGTACCAAGAGCAAGGGTACTTTAAAGAACTAACAGATAATTTCCCAGTGCTACACCGAGGTGGATGCATGGTGTAATGGCAGTTTGGGGTGGAGTGCAAAGGGAGAGAAGAACGATTTATAGGCTAATTCTTAAAAGGTTGTACGTTAGTTTATTTAACAGCATGACGGGTTAATTATTTGGATACAGATACTTCCTGCAGGGAAGTTCCTGTCCCTCTCCTTATAAAGTTGTCAGCAGATACAGACCAGTTGGATTGATGATGAGGAGAGAGTATCATATGTTCTTAAAGAAAGAGCAGTGTAAAAACTGTTCATTATCGGTTTCGTGCATGTTCTGTTCCAGTGAACTTTTCCAGCTATGCTTAAATTACAAACTATTCATAAATAGCACAACAGTGGGTGACTGTACAGCGCAACGTGTTCTCTAGCTGCAACATCCAAGCTCTTATATCATTTGACCTGGTGCTGTTACTAACATGCTCTTTGAATAGATTAAAGCAATAAAATTTCAGGAGCTTTTCTTTTTTTTTTTTTTTTATTCTTTTGAAAGTTCAATGTTATGTGGAGTAAGAAAGGTGAAAAAGTTGGATATTGCTAGCTGATATTATTGTCCTTGTGCTTGCTGAAAAAGAAATAATTTCTCTCTGTGTTGTGAAATAACAGAAAAGAACTAGACAAATTTTTTTCAGGCAGATTTAATGTGTTATATTGTAAAAGCCTAAGCCCTCTAGGCACTACACAAAACCGATTTTCAGCCTGCTTTACTGACTGTAGTGTAGTTTCTTTTCCACTCAGATAGCAGTAAAACACACACCTTGTTTAAACATTGTGTGGCACATTGGAAGGTCAGAGCATCTGTTTTATTTGTATTGCAATACTTCAGTATAAACAACGGGCAAACTCAGACCAACAACAATAGGAAGGGTCAAACGCTCAAAGAAAATTGGTTGCAGCCTGCTCCACAATGTAAATTTATCCTCCCCACCATGCACCTTTAAAAGTACATCTGTCACATATAAACAATTGCATGCATCTAGATTGCTTTGTCTTCTGCTTTTTTGCCTAATTTCTTTTTAAACACTTACAGTAACTAGGTTGACAATATACCCACTCAATCCGTTCTCAGACTTGACAACCTTTCTAGCTGGATTTTCATAATGTCTAACCTATCTTTGCTGAATTTTTCAACGAAGGGCACAGAGAATATTTATCCTTTTATTTTTAGATGTCTTTCATGGAGACCATTATCTGCTCTTCCCTCACTCTTAGACAAAGACTTCTAGACAGAACAACCTTGTTTCTTTAACTCTTTTCTCATAGGTTATGTGTTCTAGAAATCTAATTGCCATAGGACTATTTGAATTGCTCTCCCCATTGTTGAATTTTTTTTTTACAACTCAAAATTCTTTTTAGTTCTAGTTCTGTCCTCTTCTGTGTTTTTAGCTCTTTCCTGCTTGATATGTCTTGAAACATCTCTTTCTCTCAGCAAATATAGAATAATAATACCGGACTTTTTTGGTGCCTTTTATGCATCAGAATCCCAGCAAGTACTTCACTGACCCTTGACTTACTGCAAATTTGCAGGGGGGAATGAAGCAGAAGAAATGTTACATAGCACAGTACCGTCAGGCAAGACTCAACCTACGCTACTTGCAAGAAGAAATTCAGAGCAGTCCAAGAAATCTGCCAAGCAGAGTGCGCTGCCTAACACCTGGCAAAGGAGCTAGATCTTCTTAGTGTTAACAGAAACTGATGCCTACGTTTGTTATATTATATATTGTTACAAAAATGTCGGCAAAAAAACCCTCTAACACTTAGTTTGAAGTTTTAGAAAGCAGGCGTTCTTTATTGCAGCGCTGGATGCACAGGGGATCGCTCTACCTAACATGCATACCCTGAAACAAAAGTTGATCCTTTATATACCTTAAAGACATGAATATTCACACATTTTCCAAGAAATCGCTGCCTCCTGGCTTATCTATACATTTATGTAATGCTGGCGTTGCAAAACTACACTACGCATGCGCAGGGGTCTCGGGTGGTCGTCGGTGGTCGTTTGGGGAGTCAGCCCCCTACTCCTTTTTCCTTTTTATGGTCACAGGTCTCCTGAGGATAATTTCTTCTCCTTAAGTGTTTGTCCCTTCTGTTGTTCAGCCAAGCGATTCTTTCTTATCGTACTTGT
>NW_010561562.1:696-6761 GCF_000687285.1 Phaethon lepturus | reverse complement strand
TTTCGCATTCCTGCTAGGATGTTTCTATTCTCAAGGTTAAGATATCTCCTCTGTACTTATTAATTTCTCAGTCCTTGCTCTTAACTCTTCTTTTTTTTTATTTCATGAGGCCTTTTGGTTAGCATTGAGGCAAGTATAGCCTAAGTACTATGAAAGTAGGCTGTTAATCACACAGTTATTAAGCTAAAGAAATCTGTACAAAATTTAAACTAATCATGTAATCAATAACCTTCCAGAAAGTACATAAATGTATCAACATTAATAACTTCTTTAGCTTTAAATCTTGCCAACGAGAGAGAGGGAGACAGCTTCTTTGATTCGGTGTTGTTGCAGCAAAATATTAAGTAGGACTTCAGATGATACCAGGGGCTATGAAATATTTAGAAATACTAATAGGGCTTTGGAGAGCATGGAAAAGATGATATGGGATAACTTACACCCTTCTCCACTGTTTAAGATGCTAAAAATACATTCTTATAACAAACCCTGATTTCTTCTGTGGAGAGGCACCTAACTGTATAGCAAACAAGGACTTACTTGGCAATTTATGGGAGCAGGTTGTTACTCAGATAGGACTTTGGTCTCCAGCTTCTTCTGACACCCTCCTATTCCTACCACTGCCTGTTCAACTTTTATGAAGTTCCCGCCCTCTTTTTTTTTTTTTAATTATTAGAACTCCTGAAACCTCTCCCAACAGATACACCAGCTTCATCATTAAAAAAACCAACCAACCAACCAACCACCAAAAAACTCACTATTTGATTCCTGGCTAGAGATTTCCCTCAGTGAGATCTGCTGATCTGCTGCTTTCCCCACACAAGCTGTTCTGTCAGATGATTTCCAGGTATAAAAGGCTTCATCTGTGACCCGCTGCTTTGTTGTGGACTACACTACAATTCTTTCAATGAAAAACAGTGTCTTCCAGAAATCTTCCTAACATGAAGGGCAGCATTGTCTTTGCTCTTGTCTCTGCCCTTTGCAGTTGTGATAATGACTGCAAATTGGTCTTTGTGGATTGGGTGCAATTTTCCTGACGTATGCAGACTAAAATTTACTTAGTTAAAGTGTTGCAGTTACATTTACTAAAGCTGCTCAAGTGTATCATCAAAATGCACTAGAAAAGGGTGAATAGCTCCCATGTGCAGGTGCTTCTCATCCAGTGGTAGAAACCATCAGTAGCAATAGTGAGGAAGTTCAGGGCGACCGGAGTCTGTCAGCCATAGCACTGATTATCCAGGGGGGTGAAAATAAAATCTGGAACCAAAACAGAAACAGCTGTTTGAGAATTAGAACAATTACAACAATTAGATTCCCACACAAATTCTGTTAAGGATTTTGTTGTTGGCGTTGTTTTTTTATTTAGAGAAAATCTGATATAATGACCTTCTCCAGTCAAGGCAAACCTTCAATTTGACACCCTGTACCATTACCTTTTTCAAGGTTTCTTTTCTTTTACATGCACCTTCTCTAGTCTTAGCAATAGATCACCCAGGAAATGTAAAGAACTTCTATCTAACCTCTGCTGTGCTCCAGAGCTTTGAGTTCTGAAATCCTCTAAATTCTAATCCTTCAGTAGTGCTAATTTATATAGGTACAGTATCTGCAAAGATTAAGATATCTACAAACTGGGGTGGAAATGGTCAAAAGTGATTGATGGGATGTATGCTACTAGCTAACAAAAATAGTCTGTGTTGACTGAAGTTTCAAATTCAAGAGGCGGGGGAAAAAAGAAAGGGGAAAGTAGAAGAAAAATGTTTTTATAATGACACTTTTTCTTATCATATCTCTTTCTTTCCAAATTTCCTTGGCTGCTTCTTCCTGCATTGTTATAAACAATCTGTCTTCACACAGAAGGCACTAAGCTTTGTCCCTCTAATCTCCTACGAGGTATGGTGCTCTGGCAGAAGTTCTCTCTTAATTATTTTCTAATTTATTATTACAACAGGCTTGCAACACATACTTCAAAACTGATTGCATGGAAGACACTGCAAAAATATATGGCTTTGGAAACTCATAAAGTAAAATTAACAAATTAACATCTCCCTGTGACTAATCAGTTATTTTTAATTCCCTGTCTTCAGGCAGAATAAAAGCTGGAGCTGGTTTGTAGTAGGTATAGCAGTTACTAAGAAAATAACGTATTTTATATTATGTCATCTTCCTTCAGATTTTGGAGTTAGAGAAACTTTTACGTGACTTGCTTAACCAGTGCATAGTACACCTATTCCAACCCAGTGGTCATAAATATTTCCAGCAAATATATATAAATAATATATATATCTCTCCAGCATCAATATATAAGTACATACGTAGATAACATCAGTGACTTCAAGTGGAAGCTAGTCCTAGGAAAATAAACTTACTGACGACAAATCAAAAGTCACATGAACATTTTGTAAGGACAAGCAGATCAATTTTGAGACAGAATAGTAGGTGCTTACTTGATACATCTGTGATTTTTTTTTTAGAAATCAACAAATTGAAAGTATATTGTTTAGTGTTGTACAGATATAAATTCTCATAGCATGGAAGAAAAAAATAAGGCTGCCAACTGCAGTTGACTTTTTTGAGCAAGTATTTTGAGAGTGCTGAGAAAAGTAATTGATGCAAACTCCAATTTCAGGTAACATGGTAAGTGCAATCACATTGGTATGTGTCAAGATTTTAAGCAGTACATTTACCATTTGTTTGCATAACACACGTAAGATGTATCTATCTCAGTCAGACACCCAACAGTTCTGTTTGCTATGACGGTTGCAAAACTAAAATATTTCTACTGATGTTGTCTACTTTACAATGTAAAGAAACATTGTTTCTTTAATGTACCTGTTTTCCTCCAGTCTTGAGAATGACTAAGGGGTTTTTTTGACTTAGTCTGTACTGCATTCCCTAGTGATATTACAAAACACAACCAAAATTTTCTCATAATAATTTTTGCTAAGTATCATCTTTGAAGCACAGTAATAAAGACATTCAAAACAGAGGTTGGGTCAACGATTAAGCTTTGAGATCAAGAAGTCAATTTTCTTAGTCTTGTACCTCCATCTAGAGGAAGGAAGAAAAATGTATAGACCAATTACTCAGTATCCTTTAAAAGTTCACAAGATCCAACTCTTTCACAAGAAAGAAGTCAGTACTCAATTACTTTTTTTTAAGAAATAACTTTTTTTTTCAGGTTAACATACCTTATGACTGTCTGGATTAATTCTTCACTTTCAGTGCAGCAAACCAGTGCAGTTTGAGGAACATGATGCCATCTTGTAATGCAGATGACTATATTTATGCTTTCATCAGTATTCAGTTGGGAACTAGCTACAATTCTGAGTCATTGTAGTTGGGTTGTATGGAAATCAATACCACCACCGCCATGTCTACTGGGACAAATAATGAGAGACCAATTTTCCATTATACATAAAGTCTAGTTATTGTTGTCACTCTTAAACAGTTGTTTAGCTATTTAGTTTGTTGGCAGAGAGGAGGTAGTTATGAACATCTTTAATTACTTTTTCTGTCACTTGACAAAACTGATTGTTATCAAGGGAAATTAGGCTTTCAAAAGCAATAAAAGAAAGGAGGAATCAGCTATGTCAGAGGTCTCCCATACAGCAAGAATAAGTGAAAGGACTTATCGGTTGGCTTCTAATTGAGTCTGATAGGAATAAAAGATACAATACTGTTTAATAAGACATGTGCATGTTTTAAGCATACCTCCTGTTGTTTTTTTTCCATGAATGTTGATGCATTCATTTTACCCCATCACCCCCTAACAATGGGACAGAGTAATACCGTTTCACAGAAATCATCTTTATTTTTTAATCCATTACATTTCTGAAGCAAGAAGAAAACTGCCATGAAGGAAGAACATTTTAAATTCAGTTTCAAAACACTAGCTAGATCCAAAGTGATTAGATTTCTTCCTCAGACTTCATGAAAAATACATCCCTGAAGGTAAAATCACAATTGTTTTGTAGCAACAGTTTCATGACCAGCAGAGAAGAAGTACAGACAAATTGTTTCATCCCTGCTCATAACAAAAAAAAGTAATCTGTCCATCAGTAATGAAGTAACTTTGCTGGGATCCTAAAATATATACAGCTGACAGTTGAATAAACTCATTGCAAACCTACCAAGGAACAAAATATTAGAGAAGACTGAAACTTGTACATGGTCAGTTAACTGGGCCACACTTGCCTGCATCAAAATCCATTTCAAATCTGAATTAAATTTTTTTTTCTTTTTTTTTTAGTTTTTTTTTTTAATTATTTGTCTGTTTTTGTTTACGGTGGGCAGCACTGTTTGTTGCACTATTTCTAAGGGGAGGGAAGGAGTAGGCAGGAGGAAAAAGAGAGACCTGAAGTCCAGAAACAAAATATTGGATTGCTGGAAGATAAAACAAATCTTTTCTGAACACATGTCCCTTTACAATATACTTTTTTTATTAGCAGTCTTTTCTCAGGCCCAGGATGGAATTTACACATTTTCTACAAGTTCACACTAGTACTTTCTACGGGAAAACAGAGTAACAAAGCTGTTCTAAAGCACAGATTCCAGATATAGAGGTGGTGGGTAACAATAGCAGGTTGCATGTCTTAATAATGTGGCAGTATGTAATGTGGCAGTACTCCATTTAGAAAGGAGAGTTCTTAAAATATTATAGTGATAGCTCTAAGCATTTATGGACAGGACTGTAATACTAGCTTCCTCTTAACTGTTTTAGGTCAAAGGCCTGTAATAAGCTTAATCTATTCCTACTGAGAGAATAATACAACAACAAACTAAGCGTATTTTTAAACAAATTAGAAAGGTCAACAAATTAATGACTGAAAAAGGCACACAGCTTTCAACAATATTACAGCCTGGTAAAACAGCATACACTCGATTATGGAGCACATAAAAGTATTATGTGCAATGTGAAAGAAAAGACTCAATGGAGTGATACTTAATTGAGAGATGATATGCAAGTGGTGATTTATAAAACAGTCAAGGTTTATTTCTTAGGAAACTACTCAAAATGGTCTGCTGAAGCTAATCAGAACTGACAACAACTTTAAAAACTGAGATTATATAGCAAAGTTATATGAAACTGTAGGAATGGAGCAACACAGCCAATATTTTGTCATGCCAAACAATGCTTATCAAAATTGCCAAATTTAAATGAATTAAACTAATTGCACAGCAAAGGTGAATAGATTTTGCTTAGCTATAAAGACTTTGATTCTTCTATTATGGAAATTCTAAAGTAGAAATTTCTTCTAAAAATATTAAAGCTATCTAACATGGACTGTGTTAGAATAACATGGCCAAAATGGGTATTGTTTTTCTGTATTTATTACAACATGGACCAAGATTATATCACTAGTCTTGCCCTCAGATTGGCTTTTATTCTTTTGAGGTTTTTGATAGCCTTATACTTACATATAACAATATTTCTTTTTGAGATTATTACCATTTACTGTTTAAAATGGCATGGATATAAGTCATGAATGAGAGAGCTGGAGGAACGACAGGAAAAAAAACATCAAATTTTCTGTACTAGAACACCAAAATACACTGCAGCATAAAGGGGAAAAAAAGTTCAATCAATTTTCTCATCTAGGACTTTGAAATATTATTTTCCTTTAAAATTAATTTATCCAAGCATTGTGTGGAAAATATAATAGCTACTATGATAAATACTCAGCTCTTGTATTTATACCAAATATATATGAGAGAGATATATACACACCATATATACCTTATATATTCATCATCATTTTGAGCACTGATATGCTTCCTCTGGAATCAAGACAATTTATATAAAATAGATCCTGTAAAAAAAAAAGACAAGGAAAAACAAGTATTTATTACAAGCAGGACTTGACAAAGAAAAAAACTAAATTAGTGACTGGGGTCACTGGTACCAAAACTTGTATTAGTTAATAACTGCATCTATACCAATTTCAGCTCAATGCAGATATAAATATCCTAAAAGTTTTGAGCTAAGTCTGCCACTACTTCGAAGAAAAATTTGTCAGTAATTCTTGGAAAAAGCTACCTAAAAAGGTATTTAGTCCTAAAGAAACTGG
>NW_010561562.1:0-665 GCF_000687285.1 Phaethon lepturus | reverse complement strand
CTTTCCCTAATTTTCAAGGAATAGTTCATTTTACACTTGTTTCATAAACTGAATCTCATAGCCCCAGAATACAGGTCCAAAGCATAGCAGGAATTTTATTAACAACAGAACTTTGTTTCCTTGTGGGATTTCTCAAAAATACTCAGCAAGAAGTCCCAGACTCCCAGTTAGTACTCTTCTCTTCCTATCTTTCCTTTTAGCTGCCTGCAAGCACTACAATTTGAGTTAGCTTGGGCTAAATACAGTAAATACTGCCCCACCAACCTGATTTTGCTGTTGACACAGTTTACAGATCAATGTGATCTTTGATGTTGGTTTTGCTCTGAGTGAGGTGGGACCTCCAGAGGTCCTTTCCAACCTAAATTATCATAGAATCATTAAGGTTGGAAAAAAAAACTTTAAGGTCATCAAGTCCAACTGTCAACCCAACACCACCAGTCCCGAAGTGCCACATCTACACGGTTTTTTTTAATACTTCCAGAGATGGTGACTCCACCACCTCCCTGGGCAGCCTGTTCCAATGTTTGACCACTCTCTCAGTGAAGAAATTTTTCCTAATATCTAGACTAAACCTCCCCTGGCGCAACTTGAGGCCATTTCCTCTCATTCTATCTCTAGTTACTTGGGGAAAGAGACCAATACCCACCTCACCACGACCCCCTTTC
>NW_010561561.1:3584-4077 GCF_000687285.1 Phaethon lepturus | reverse complement strand
GGCACTCGTCGGGGGTCTCAGGGTTGTCCCCACCAGGGCTGCATGCTCCCTGCCGGCCCCACAGCACATCCCGAGCCACAGCTCATTCCCAGAGCCCTCCTTGCCCAAGCGAGGGTTTTGCAGCCCTTTTCCCGGGTGCGCAGGATCTGGCCTTCATGGCCGGCTCCTTCCCTACCCACTTTGTGCCTGGGTGGTGACAGTTTTTGGAGTAGTTCCACGCTCATGAGGACCAGCCCAAGGCAAGAGTCGGTGCCAGTCGCTGTGTGAGTCTCTCACCGGGCACTTGAGCTGCTGCTGTAGGTTGCCCAAAGACGCCAGGATAAATCAGTGGCTCGTGTTCCGGGGACACCGTCTGCCCTCAGGCCTCAGCCTGAGTGGTGAAGGTCGCGCTGGGGAGCCACGTGCCCTCCTCCAGCGCCAGCAGTGCAGCCAGCCTGGCCGGGGAGGCTGGTGGCTGCATGGGGCTGCTGCCGGGGCGGCACCACCGGCGCCT
>NW_010561561.1:2521-3495 GCF_000687285.1 Phaethon lepturus | reverse complement strand
GATGGAAACCGCCGCCGCCAGCGGGAGCCCTGCGGGAGGTTATTTCCCCGCCGTCCCCAGCATCGCTCCTTCCCCTTCTGTTCTGCAAAATGCCAAATCCCTTTTCCGTCTGCGTGCGGGTGCGTTGGGCACTGCCCGAGCCCCGGGGGCTGCAGCTCTGCGATGCAGTCGGAGTTTTGGGCTTTCTTGTGCACAGCGCTGGGGAGCCCTGGGCTGGGGGGTCTCCGCCGAGACGCCGCCAGAGCTTTGCTCCTTTTCTCATCGCCGCCACCGGGTGTGACAGAAATGGCAGGCAGTCGCTGCTCATCGTGGCTTTTTGATGTAGGGCTGAGCGGAAGCGCAGGGTTTGCTCTTATGGGGCCGCTGGAAGGCTCAACTCTTCCCCAGCAGTAAAAAAAAATGTTGTAAACCTTTTGGTTGGGGGAAGAAAGAGAATGAGTCAAAAGGACTGGATGGATTTTGCTAAATCCAAGAGGAGAAGGCTGTTAGGGGTCACGACGGGACTCGGAAGGGGACTGAAGGAAGAAGCGAGTTCTCTGTGGGGTGGCCAGTGATGAGCTCTAAGAAGGGTTACGCAGGAAGATGTTCTGGGCTGTTCTGGGATGCAGGGTGGGTATTGGCAGGGCAAGAGAGCCCAAAGCGAACAGCGAGCCAGAAGTGAATGAACTGGAGAGCATCGAGCTAGAAACGCCTCCCAAGGCAAAACACGAGGGAAATGAGAGGGCAGGGAAGTGCTTGGTGGAGGTGGTTGGAGTGGGGGTGATCAGTGTGGAGGTGGAAGGAGTGGGGTGGCCATACGGGAGTGGGCTAATGGGATGGTGCTGGTTGGAGTGGGGTGACCAGGCTGGACATAGTGGGCATGGGGTGACCAGACTGGAGGTGACTGTGGTGGAGGTGGTGGGAGCGGGGTGACCAGGTTGGAGGTGGAGGGAGTGGAAAGCAAAGGCTCTGTCAGGGGTCGGTGCCGCCCAGCC
>NW_010561561.1:1055-2245 GCF_000687285.1 Phaethon lepturus | reverse complement strand
ACCCTCGGAAGCACAGGCGGGGGCCAAGCACAGTGGTGCTGAGCCAGCAAACGCCTGGAGCCTCCCAGGTCCCCCGGGAGCTCCTTCCCCGCGCTGGCGAGGACGCTGCTGCCCTTTCAGCACCTTCATCTCAGAGTGAGGAGGAGGAGCGGATCCTGGCAGGTCAGCCGGGCATGGGGGTCCTGCCGCCCGCGTGCTGCCCTGCTGGGGAAGGGGCCGTCTCGGGCAGGGGACCCCCGGCTCTGCCGTCACGTGGGTCGTGCGCCCGTGCACGGTGATGGGCCGTGCGAGCACCGTGCCTGCTTGGGTTTCTCCTGCAGCACCTTCATCTCAGAGTGAGGAGGAGGAGCGGATCCTGGCAGGTCAGCCGGGCATGGGGGTCCTGCCGCCCGCGTGCTGCCCTGCTGGGGAAGGGGCCGTCTCGGGCAGGGGACCCCCGGCTCTGCCGTCACGTGGGTCGTGCGCCCGTGCACGGTGATGGGCCGTGCGAGCACCGTGCCTGCTTGGGTTTCTCCTGGACGTGGTGGACGGTAACATGCAAACCACGACGCAGAGCGCGTCCCCCCGCCGGGCTGCTGGCGAGCTGCCCGCGGGGCCCCGCCCTGTTGCAAATGTGGTCTCTCAGCCTTAGGAGCTTTTCCTTCTTTATTAAACTGAAGGCTGGCTTTGGATGTCGGGGTCTGGGGCTCGTCTTGACGCTTGTCCAGGGCAGTTGCACCACAGGTGATTTTTACAGGCTCTCAACCAGCAGCACCAAGAGCCTGAACCAGTTGTGAGACCTTGTTAAGCACCGAGGTCGGCACACGTGGGACCTCAGGGCAACTTTTACTGCTCCGCACGTCAGGGCCAGCAAGACACCGCTGCCTGTGACTCGAGCCCAAAAGACTCTGCCTGCCCTGCGCAGTTGTCCTGTGCTTCTCCCTGCCAGGTGTTTGGGGAATCCGGGGCCCCGTGTGCCACTGGCAGAGGGGCGCAGGCTGGAGAGCCGGCACGGGGTGCTGGGAACCCAGCTGCAGCGCTCCGGGGGCTCGCCAGTGTGTCAAAGCCGAAAAAATGTGCTGGGAACAACTTTGCCCTCCCTCTCTTTGGCTCCTCCTGCGCACGCCGAGCGAGGCCGAGTCCCAGTGCAGGCAGGGAGCACTGCCTCCGCCCCGGGCTGCTGCCCCCGGCCCCACCGGGGTGGGCAGGGA
>NW_010561561.1:572-885 GCF_000687285.1 Phaethon lepturus | reverse complement strand
AGGCTGCGGCTTGTCCCTGGGCTTGGACCGCAGGGAGCAGGTCTGGGGGCAGTCAGACTCGTCTGCGGAGCCGGGGAATTGAAATCCTCAGCTGCAGGAAAGTCCCTGCAGCTCACGGTGCGGAGCGTGACAGTGGTTTTGATTTTAGCAGAGTTTAAGTTTCTGCTTCAAAATGAAAGTATCCGTCCCTCCCGGCTGCGGGAGCACAATTCTCCGGCACATCCCAACCGCTGCCACACAGCCGAGGGGCCGAATCCAGGACACGTGGCTGTGCCCAGGGCAGGGGACCGGCCACTGGAGCATGCTGGGGCTG
>NW_010561561.1:0-205 GCF_000687285.1 Phaethon lepturus | reverse complement strand
CCTGGGGATGAGCTTAGACCAGGGATGAGCCCAGCCTGGCAGTGAGCCCAGCATGGGGGTGAGCCCAGCCTGGGGGCTAATCCTAGCCTGGGGACTAATCCCATCCTTGGGCCTAATCTCAGGCCAGTTGCTGAGCCCAGCCTGGATGCTGAGCCCATCTTGGGTGCTGAGCCCCACTGAGTTAAGCCAGGGTGCTGAGCCCAGT
>NW_010561560.1:0-3223 GCF_000687285.1 Phaethon lepturus | reverse complement strand
GGAAGTAAATTTATTACATAGATGGCCCCTATGGTGTCCCCAAGTAAACTTGTTTCTGCTCTTAAAATAATTATTTACTGGGCAGAAAGATAATTCGGAGTTCACTGACTTACGTGCATCTGAGAGCTATGACCTCATTATGCCATGGGTCAGCTTCTCAGACTGGTGACTTTAGGTGGGCAAAGGAGAGAAGAGCAGTAGGTGGGCTGAGCAAGGAGGTTCAGGGACTGAGTTACAATCAGTTGGATATAGCGGGGTCTGGGGCACTGTTTATGGCAGAGCACAGCTTCACATGCGGGCTCGGTGAAGAGGGGTGGTGATTGCTAGTTGGCAGCTTTTGTTACCTCTTTCCTAACCTCTGTCTTGTCTTCTCTCCAACTGATGATGAAAAGAGAGCAAAGAGGGGAAAATGTAGAGCTAGCAGGCCTGACCTAATGTCAGACTTCAGTTCTTCTGTGTTCTTGTCCCACCAAAATACTGTGTGTTGCTGGATGGCAGTCCTTCCTTTGCAGGTTTCCATGGTTCCTCTGTAGCTAGCAGTTGTCATCCTGTAGAGGATATAGGTAAACTCTTTCATCAAAATGTGGGTTAAGCTATTCTGCGATTTTGAGGCTTCTAAGAAATCCTTGAAAATGTAGTAATAGACATTTTAGAGGTCCAGAAATGTCTTTTAACACTTGGGACAGTGAACTAGGGCAAGGGGAAAAACATGTGGTGGTGGTGGGGAAGTGAAAGTCATTAAAATAAGAATTTCCTAAACTGATTTTATCATGTCCTGGAGCTACTGCCCTTATTCAGTTTAGGTAGCCCCCTGAAAATGAGGAGTCATTTTGATCCAAATTTGAACATCCTATTATGGGTAATTCTGGTGTTTGGACAACCAGTGTATTTGTGACTTAGGGTTATAACTTTTGTTCTCTGGTAAACTTGTAGTTGCTTGGTGACTTACAATTACCGCATAATTTTGTCATTAAAATAAACATTGCGTTGTCTGCAGCTTTTGACCTCCTCCTGTTCTTGTTATACAAAACAATATTCATACCCTTCTTCAAAAAAAAAACAACAAACTGGAAAATCCTCAGATGTCAGGGTCCTAAAAAAGGGAAAAAAATTGTATAGAAATATGTCGCATATAAGAAATAGTTTCTAACAGTTTACGTAGACATGTGTTTTATGGATGGTTAAGTAATACAAAATCTTTCATGCCTTGTTGGCACTATGCAACATGCAGAAATAAAGCTATTCACTGTATCAAGAAGCTTGTAAACTGAGGCTGGTAACAAAAATTGGAGGCAAAAAATATTCGTTGTTAAAATAGAAATGAATATTCTTGTGGGTGATGGCAAGTGATTTGAATTGGGTAGTTTTCATGTCAGTAACTATGATTAAGGGGGAAGCAGAAGGAATGTGTGGCTGCAGGTTGGCGAAAGCACAGGAGGGTAGGGGTGGACAGGTGGGCTGAGTCAGAGGAGGAAAGAAATGGAATACTCAGACTTCCTCCTCACAGACAAGGAGTGACAGGGAATTTCTTGAGAGATCAGGACATGCAGGGAGGCTGCGATTCTAGAACATTTTAGGCAAGAGTGAGAGAGACAAAATTTTGCACAATGTCTAGCGATTTGGCAATAGCAGTCGCATGTGGGATGGGTATTTAGGTAAGTCCTTTTCTTGGCTTTTGGAGCTACTTCACTAGATACAGAAAAGATAGCAAAGAATTGCGAGTCTTACTGAAGCATGCAGTCTTAGATGAACTTGTGGCTTACTTGCGTGTGTTAGGGAAAAAAATTCTCCTGTGAGGAAATTTGAAAAGTAAATGATATTTAACTTTAACTACAGTAGTTTTCTTCTTCAACCATAGTATTTTCTAATGTGACAGACCAGTGATTGGCGGCTCCTTGCTGTTGCTGTTAAATGGTGTTTTCTTTCCTAGGGTTTGGACGTGGCAGAGGGAGAGGAGCGGGGAGGTTTTCAGCCCAAGGCATGGGGTAAGAAACATGCAGAGCACAGATTTTTGGCAAGGATTAAACTCAGTGGCAATAATAATTGACAGTATTGCCACTGTATGTGTTAATATTGCTGTATGTTTGATAAACCAGTATTGATGCAAAAATTCACAAATCTGTTAGATGATTTATGGATTACTTTTGTCTTAAATTAGTATTTCTAACTAACCACACCCATATAAACCTAATGTGTGTTCACCCAGAGGTGGAGAAACCGTTTGTACCTATCAGTAGCAGCCACATAGTGCCTAAGAGGCTGAAAGTTCTGTGTGGTATAGTCCTAGGTCATTTTAAAAATAGATTTGTTCTAGTGTAATGTAGAATGTGCAAGTTCTATATAGAACCAGAAAGTCTAGTGATTATAAACTTTCTCCTGTTTTTGAGGTTTCATACTTTAGCTATTTGGACATACATAGACCCTAAAACAGAATCAAAAGCAATTGCTTAGTAGCTTTAAAGTTTGTTCTCATGTTTGTTGGAATAACTTGCTTCATAGAGGTGTAGCCTCTATATTGACAATAATAATATTGCCACTGTATGTATTAATATTGCTGTATGTTTGATAAACCAATATGGATGCAAACATTCACAGACTTGTTAGATGATTAATGGATTATTTTTGTCTTAAACCAGTATTTCTAATTTGACATGCCTATACAAACCTAATGTAAGTTCACTCAGTGTTAATATCTCAAACATGGAGAAGCCGTTTGTACCTATCAGTAGCAGCCACATAGTGCCTAGGAGGCTGAAAGTTCTGTGTGGTGTGTGTATAGTCCTAGGTCAATTTAAAAAAAGTTTTGTTTCAGTGTAATGTAGAATGTTCAAGTTCTATATAAAACCAGAAAGACTAGTGATTATAATTTTTCTCCTGTTTTGAGGTTTCATGCTTTAGGTGTTTGGACATACGTCGACTCTAAAACAGAATCAAAAGAAGTTACTCAGCAGCTCTAAAGTTTGTTCTCATATTTGTTGGAATAACTTGCTTCAGAGAAGTGTAGCCTCCACTACTTTCACTCAGTGTTTGCCTTTAATGACATTTCATGTAATATCAGTGATGTCATGATGAACAGAAGGCTCATTCTACTTCTCTAATAATCCTTCTTGTTCATACTTGTAGATGATAAACTGAAAAGAGGTTTTTCTTCAATAATCCTTTTTCACCTTTTAGCTGCATCTGTGTGTTTTGGCATTGGTGTCAGGAGTGCATTCTGAAATAA
>NW_010561559.1:0-4989 GCF_000687285.1 Phaethon lepturus | reverse complement strand
TGGGCTCTGACGGGCGGTGCCCGGGCCCTTCCGTTGTTCTTTCCCCAGGAAAATGCCACGAACGAGGAGATCCTGCTCTCACTGGAGCACGTTCGTCCTGGCAACGGGTATAAGCCCAATTTCATCATGTTCGAGAAGTGCGAGGTGAACGGGAAGAACGCGCACCCCCTCTTCACCTTCCTGAAAGAGGCGCTGCCCTTCCCGCACGACGACCCCTCCTCGCTGATGACCAACCCGCAGTACATCATCTGGTCCCCCGTCTGCCGCAACGACATCTCCTGGAACTTCGAGAAGTTCCTCATCGGCCCCGACGGCGTGCCCTTCAAGCGCTACAGCCGGCATTTTGAAACCATCAAGATCCAGGATGATATTGAATTGCTTCTGCAGAAAGTTCCCAAGAATGTTCTTGAATAAAGCGGCATTGGCTGCCCGGCCCCCCTTGCTTCCTGCTCAGCTCGCTGCGCTCCTGCCTGTTTGCCTCGCAGGGGGCTGCTGCTCTGGCAGAAATCCCAATGTCTCGTGCAGGTTTTGCTTATGATGGTGCATCTTCCAAATTCTTGAAGTGTACTTGATGTTTTCAAAAGCTGCATGTGAATGTTTGGGAAATTATGCCGGGGAAAGGAGCCTTGAGTCTCAGTAGCTTACTGTGATTCTCTGAATAAAAAGAAATGTGTACTTTCTTTAAGGCTGTGGCTTGATAAATGCGGGCGAGTTGGGTGAAACATGGTGGCCACGTTACCCATTCATCAGCTCGTGTGGGTGCTCACAGAGGTGGACTCAAACCACTCAAGCGTGATAGTGCAGCCAGGCTGAAATTCGAACGCAAACCTAGGGCAGCGTGATGGGCAAACAGTGTTTGCGAGCTCTGCAAACTGCAAATCAGTGCCACATCTTACCCTGCGCCTAACGAGCTTGGCAGAGCGGGAGGGCAGCACAGGACAGAAACACCTTGCCAAAGTGCTTACCAGCCGTCACTCAAGGCTTCCCTGCCGAGGAAAGGCACGGTTGCACACGGATGGGGTGTGATTTTACACTGGCTGACCAACTCCCAGCTTGGCTGCCAACAACAGGCCGCAACAGGTTAATAACCATGCAGGCAGGTAGATGAGTGATTGTGCAGCCTGGGCTGCTGCAGCCATGCTGGCAGAGGGCTTGGGGAAGAAGAGCCCGTTGGCCAAGGCCCATCTCGTTTTCTGGCCTCCGACAGCGGATGCCCAGGGGAGACCTAGAATGGAAGTGACACCCGCTGTCCCTGCCCTTGTCCCAGAGATGTTGCCCCTTGCTGGCTCAGCTGTCTCCTGGCTCTAGCCCATTTCGCATCAGTGGTAGCCCAACATGGATCTCTACATACTTGCCCAGTCCTACACGAAGCCCGTATCGCCTTCATGCATCCCCAGTGCCTTGCAACGCAGGGTACCACACGAAGAACCTGTTCTTCGGTGTTCCCAGTGCAGAACACCAGCCTATTCAACCACTTTTCCCACGGAAACTGTGCCTTGCCTCAGAGTGTCCGTGTTGCCCTTTGGGCACAAGAATTGCATGTGACAAAGGGCGGGTACACCAGGGTTCAGGCAGTATTTTCTTCTTTTTACTCCTTCCCTAATACTTTTTTGACTCGGGCCAACCACGGAGCTGACAGGTATTTCATGGAGTTGTTACAATCATCCTGATGTTGTCCCTGCGCAGCAATCCTGGGTTTACAGCCTGCTGCTCAACAGCTGGAATTAGGATTGGTTTCCCCTGGGAAACCATGAGCCTGTGCCATGTTTCACCTGCCATCCTTCTGCCCAGTGGCTCAAGTTCTTCTGCGGGTAAATTTTCAATCCTTAAATGTCTCTGTGAGCACATTTCATTACCAGCCACTCCTCAGGAGGCCTTGCAGCACCAAGCATTAACTTGGTGCTGGACTGAGGAGTACGCAGACTAGAAGCTCGGGCTTTCAAAGGGAAGGCATAATGCTTTCAAGCATTAGTGCACTGTTTTCATAATTAAAAACACTTGGGATTTGAGGTTTTTAGGTTTTTTTCCCTGTTCATAGCTTCTCACCTCACCAATTCGCTGGTTGCTTTGTTACTGTACCTACAGTCAAGGTCCCCTCCGGGCTGACTTGGGCAAAACCTACAGCCGGCTCCACCCTGCTTGCTGCTACCCCTGAGTCATCGAGCTTTGAACTCAAATTACACAATCCTCACCGGGCTATTTCTTAACTTCCAGTACAGCTTCGTGGAAAAAACAGGATGTTTTCAGTAGCTATTTCAGCTTTGGAGCAGAAGCTGCATGGTTTGGGGGATTATTTTTTCAGTTAAATCTACTTCCCTCATTAAGACAGGATGTTGAAACAGGTGGAGAGCACAGGGGCTGATGGGCAGCGGGAACCTGTTGCCTCGAAAAATCTTTCTCGATATGAGCTGTGGCACTTCCTCCATCCTGACTCACCAAACTCGAGCCATTTGAGCAGGACCTCCTTTGCCTCGCCTGTTCCTTATCAGCCCGCAGCCCCTGCTGAGCCCCACTGCCGCAGGGGGAGCAGACCCTAAACCTGCTGCTGTTCCAACGGTAGCTCTGCCAAAAAGGGTCTCTCGCTGAGCCTGCCGGTCAGAAAGGCGTCTTACACCATGCTTATTCAGTGCTAACGGCCAAGGGATTTATTTACCTTCTGGCTGCTGGGGCTGTGCTAGCAGAAAAACAAAGCAGCAGCTCCAGAACAGATAGAGCCACGCCAGCAGAAGCACAGTGACGTGATTCCAGGATGAGAATTAGCCATGCCAGCAGGAAAACGAATGATCCCAGCGCAAGCACGCCAGCAGGAACTCCGCAGCATGGATAAAAGCCTCCCAGCCTTGTTATTCCCTGTCTTGTTTCAGCATTCCCCAGAGAAGGGGGCTTCTGGGGCAAAGTGGGCTGCAGTGGAAAGGGCAGCCTGTGGGCTAGAAACCTTGGAACACCCACAGAAAAGCAGAGCCCCCACACAGGCACTCACACCCAAACGTTATTTGGTGTTGTGACCGGAGGGGAAGACATCGTGCTACAGGTAGCAGCTCTATGCTGAGGGTAGACCTGAAGAATCCCAGGTGATTCCTCAGGAATTATAAAACGGCACTCCTCTATTTCTGTAATTTCAGAGAGAAACAGACTGACTCAGTAGGAAACCTTAAAAGAAATACTACTAATTTAGCACACTTGGATGCTTCTGTGGCTTGAGGACACTGCCCTTTCAATACCTCGTGCCTGTCACACCTACGCTCCTACTCTCTTTCAATTTTTCTCTACTTTTGCACTTTTATTGCAAACAGCTAATCCCTCTGTTAGTGTTCACCCTGCTTTTCCATTCTTCTACATATCAGAGTCCACATGTTCCCCTCTTGCTAGAGAATGTTTGCCCCCGCTACTTCCCTCTGACAATGATTCCTTCTCCCTCTTAGCTGCTGATAGTTGCCACCAACTTCTTAGATCTTTAAACAAGTTCAGATATGTGAAGCTGTCAGGAGTGTTAACTAGCTGCCAGGAAAATTATCCTTCCTGCCCCTATTTCCCTCTCCCGGGTTCTCTGGTGTGCTGCCCACCAAACCCTAGCACATCTGAACTCACGGCTGATGGGATGTGGTGTTCAGAAGTGTCTACTCAACTGAAATGTCATCAAGTGGAGCCTATGACCTTTCTTCCTCAGGCTGTTAAATGTTCTTTCAGCTATTTAAAATCCCTTTCTCCTCCTGCTGAGCTTTGTTGCACCCCCTAAGTTTTCAGATAGCTTTCAGTCACCATTTTTGATCCTTGCCATTGTAAGGCAGGTAGGAAACACCTGCCTCCACCCAATGCGGCACTTCAAAGGGTTTTGCTCCTGTTGGTGCCACTCTCGCAGTGAGCAGCCCTCAGCTTCAGCTGGAGACAAGGGCAGGAAGCCAAATGGCTGAAAGGAAAGCACTTGAAGAGACACAAAAACACAGACACCCGTATCTATGGTGAAACTGTAATAATGTCATTTCCTAGTACTGAATCAGAAAGCTTTGAATGAGACCATTTTAATTGTTTACTGCACTTTCTGTTAGGAGCAGGTAATTCATTAGCAGAGTGAGGTCAGCAAGGTAAGCATTATCTCAGAATAGCTGACTCATTTTAAACACACACCCAGTCTTGCCATAACCGGGTGTATTAGTTTCTTGAAGCTTGAAGGGGCCCTGCCCTTTGAGAAAAACAGGAGTAAGTAACAGGACTCAACTCCTGCTGGAGGGAGAAAATGGTCGTCTTTTTCAGTGTTAACTGGCTGGACTTGCCCTGTCAAAAAATAAAACGCCTTTTGCACTTTACCCAGAAATGCTGCTGCATGGCATGAGGTAGAGCCCATCTGCCCACCGTGCTGCCAGACACCGGCTGCTAGAAGCGTGCTCACCTGCACAGAGTCATGGTCCCAGCACACCAACCCCTGTCTTCCCCTCCCCCCGCTCCGTAAGGTAAATGCGTTTATCTGGTGCATGAAGTTAAAGCAGGCTTTTAAGTCTCTGAATCATACTCTGAATCCTTCTCAATTTTCCCACTCCTCAAGGACAGGCTCTCTAAATAGCACAATGCTTCTCCATTAGGACATGCTACTTGAGAGGTTCTTTCCAGAGACAATTTCAAACTCCCAAGCGCTCGCCAGCTGGTTACTCAGACCCATTCTCCAGTTTATTCGTGTAACAATTTGAAGTCTCCTTCCCTAACCAGCGCCCTGACCAGAGGGCTCCACAAAGCCAGTTCTGGGAGAAAATAGAGCATGTTAGCACTGAAACCACACAGCCCATACTAAACATTTCTGCCACCTGCTTTGGAGGAGGCCACCCCGGAGGACCCTCTCGGCCATGCAGCTGCCTCGGGGACAAGCCCCGATGCCTCCAGCCTTGCCCCGATGCCTCCCTGCACCCTCACAAGCCTCCAGCCCTGGCTCATCTCCACCCCGCCGGCTCCAGAGGCCCGGAGAGGGGGGTGCCCATCCTTCCCGCCCTTCAGCGCGGC
>NW_010561558.1:0-22476 GCF_000687285.1 Phaethon lepturus | reverse complement strand
GAGCGGCTGCGTGGTGCTTCGTTGCCGGCTGAGGCTAAACCACGACACTCCACATCACCAAAATTTAGATGTACGCATGAGTTGCTGCTGGGAGATGCCAAAATATATTTCAATGAAACAAGTATGAAAAGCATAAAAAAATATAACACATAAACAGCATTTGTTTTAAACAAAATGTACAGAGACAGCCTAACCCTTTCTGTATATTTTGCACAATTTTTTTTTCATTCACAATGTCCTTTGCTCCTGATTCAGACAAACACTTAAAAAAGAGATGCAATCAGGAGAGCAACCAACCACGATTTTTTTAATATAGGAAGGCAGTGAGGCAGCAACACCTTCTGCCCTGACTTGGAGCCAGTAACAGAAATTAGCAATGCCATCTGCAGCACTGAATATGCATTTAAAGGACTCCAGGTGCTTTATAGCAAGCATTATGATATTCAACAGCAATTTTTGCGAAGCTAGCCATTCCTGTTGTCATCTTTTAGGAAATTAAAAGTTTCAAGGACATAAAGAATTTAAGTCCTGGAGCATGGCTGTATCATCTAGGCTGGACAAGCCTGGATTGTTGTCTGGCTTATCCGAAATTGTCTACTTCATCTCATTGCTTTTCTCACTATATCTTAAATTGTTTTCTTTTTTACCAGATGTAAATCCAGGAGCTCCAAAATGTGGTTTTGTTATATGCTCTAGTGGCATTACTTGGCAATTTGCATACTATATTTTAAGCAGTTTTTGTGTGAAGTGAGCCTGCCTGAACTGCCTTGCCTTGGCTGACTGATCCTGAGCTAGCCTTCCCTCTCAGGTTTTCAAGCTATTGTCTAGAAATTTGATTCTTTAGACTATCCATGACAAATGTTATACAACCTTAATGGAGGAATTTTACTACGAGATTTTGTCGTATTTGTTTCACTGGCATAATAAACATCAACCCATAAACTCATGTGGCATTGTATATCTGGATGAGTGAAACAAAAGGAGAAATACTCCAAGTTTTAATTGGATAATTATTAGTGTACCTCTTCCTTTCATTAAAAATCAGGATTGCAGTTTTCAAGATGCTATCTGAATGTATTTCCCAGGTGTCACAGTTTGCTCTTTAATTTTAACTTCTGAGAATTATTTTGATGTGTTCTTTTTTTAAAGACAAGGCATGTGTTGGGGCTGGTTATGGTTTTTATTGTACATAATGTGTTAATCATTATTTCCCTTTTTCTCTTTAGCATCTTCGGCCTTAGAAGAAATCTTAGCATTGGTGGTCTTAATGACATAGAAGTTGAGAGAACACAACTGAGGAAAGAAATGTTTTTGCTGAAAACTGCTTCAGCCAGTGGTTTTATTGTTATGTGCTGTTGTTGACTTAAATGTAATAGCTGAGGAAAAAGTACTTGCAATAGATGATTTTCTGGTTGCTTCTTTTTTACACCAGAATGAGAAAACTCAGTCCTCACCTCTGAACACTGAAGTTTGCAAAATTAGAATTCATGTTGCTCAGTTAAGTTGTGTAGTGAACTTTGGAAGAAAATTCCAAAGTTTATGACCATTAACTTTATTCTCTATTTCACTTTAGTTCTTTATATTTTGAGAATTTTTATCAGATCACTGTAAACATGTCTGCAGAAAGGAATATACTTTAACAAACTCCTTATTATTAACAAACTCCTCACCTATTCTTGTAGTTTTCTTACTCTTTTTTCCCTAATTCTTCCCATGGGAAATAAGAGGACCTATTTAATATGATATTTCTGAAAAACCCTACATGGCATTTTTGTCCAATTTTCCAGTTTACTTTCAGTACTTGCAAAAAATTTTTAAAGCTATACATACTATAAAATCAGATCAGTACAGTTGTCCAAGGAACTTGTTTTCTTTTGTCCCTCTGTTCCACCTCACTGTTTTACTGAAGAACAGAGAAACACCCTGTCCCAAGTCCTGAAACTCTCACAAGCATACTTCTATAATAACTGTTATTGTTACACCCTGTGACATATTAACTGATATAAAGCTTCTCATATTCTGTGTCTGAAAACCTGGACTACAAACAGGTCTCCTACTCTTTTCACAGGTACCCTGAGAATGTGGTTTACATGAACTAAACCCATGACTTTTGAGAAGCACTACAAAAACTGTGTGTCAAAAAACATCATAGAAACTTGTGGCTAGCTGTAACAATGAAAGATTTCGTGTGTGAACAAGCACTCCAACCCATGCTGTCACTTTCCACCTTCTTACATCACTAAGGAAAATGTCCCGTTGCAGAGTCACTAACCCTCATTTGTGGGCTCAGCTTCCATATTCTGCTTAGAATATTGCACAGCATTACATGACAACCACCTTAAAGAGGATTGACTTCCCATAGAAAGGACATATGAGTGCCAGGGAATTAAGCAGATAAACAGCCAAGCTGTGGGACACTTTGTCAATGAAACAAGATCAAATATAAGAGTTGGGTCATACATGAGGTGAAAGACGCGGATGGTGTAACACAGAAAGTAGCATGCAAAAGCAATTCCAGACAGAATAAGGATCAGGAAAAAAAAGGTGCATGCTCACAACTGACAGGTAGATTAGATCTAGAGGTCCTACAGCCTCTGTTGTCATTAAATAGTTATTCATACTTTCAATCCATGTATCTTCTGCCTTTCCCTTTTTTTGCTCTCTGTCTTTCAGAAGAACCCATAACTTAAGAAAAGAGATTTTATCTGTGAAGCAGAACACTGAACACTTTCTGTCTCAGTGAGGATGAAATTATTTTTTAAAACAGATAAAAATATCAAGGATGTTGTTTTCTTTATATTGTAATTGTTAGTGAACACCTAATAATAAATCACTAGTCTTTTTATATTTTATTGCTTGGAATAAATCTTGAATTAAAAATGTGATTCTGTTGCCTAGACATGTTTAAAATTGCTTCATATTTCTTGACTGCAACAAATAAATTCAGTGGGGTAACTGAGCACAGAACTGAGGTGTTATTGAAATATTGAAGTCTGACCCCCAGCAACTGAACAAGTAAAACAGGCCAGCAAAATGTCCTGCCTTGAACTGAATTGGTTACACACAAGTGAAAAAGAAACAAATGTGCTGAATATCTTCCTGAAGGTTCTTGACAGGGTTTGCGTCCAAATGTAAGTGAAGAGTAAGTGCCATGGGTCTGCTCAGTTCAAATTTGTGAACTATAGCAATGAGAATAGTTGGCTAGATGTACAAGCTACGATTTGGGAGGAAAGTAGGGAGAAGGTCATGAACTGTTGGTGATGTAGACTGTCAGAGATTGCTATTTGTACTCTTCTGCCTTACATAAATCACAGTTTATGTGGATCCCTCTCTGCCCACCTCTCAGAAGCTTACAGAAGATTCTCCAGAAAACAGCAGCTTTCTGCCCAGCTCATTGCTTTATTGACACTGCTTGCTAAAGGTCACTTTCTCTGTAAAAATCCTGGTAAAGAAAGGAAAGGGAAGGAAAAACTGGATGAAAATGTGAAGAGAAACTACTTCCTGTAACAACGAACAGTGGTAAGTTGGCCTCCTACCAATGATGCCAGTGTTCAGATATTTGCCACAAGATTATGACTATTGTAAGTGGGTGAGGAGGATTTTTCTTCCCACAGGTGAGAACTGGACTATTGTACAACAGCTATGTTGACTCTACTGCTTTGGATTGCCTTGGTAATGTGCTTGAATGGGAAGAAATTAAAACCAGAAGTATGTATGCCAGCTGTGAAGCTTTGATGTGAGTTACAGCATATCTATGCAGCAAAATACAATCATTAGTCTATACTCATGAGAAATATCACAGGGAAAGGTGGTGATAGAGTTATTTACCCTACAACATGCATGACTAGATAGCTGTTTACTGTTCCAATCAGTGTTTCTGGTTCTTGTCACTTCTGTTGCTGCTGCAGTTGTCTTGTTGCATCAGCTAGGAAAAAGGATGGAGACATCATTTCCCAGATTTGTCATGGTCTTGGCTGTTACACAGCAGTTCAGTTTAAAATGTCTGAGACAGTGGCTGTAATGAAACTGTGGATTAAATTAGTGGCTTGTTAAGTGTGAGACACAATGGCAAGTTATCCAAACAAGGTTTATTAAATATGCCTCTGTATTTGTTGGGAGGAAAGTGTTCATATTTTTAAATGAAATCAATGGCTACAGAATGCCACACAATAACAGTAGATACTGATTAAGTTTTTATTTCCTCTGCCTGCTCTTTCTTGTGCCTGTTTCTCCTGCTGTGTTGTACTGTATCTTGACAGACATTTAATTTTAAATTAATATTTCCATTCTAAGTTAATGTTTATCAACATTGAATTTTAAAATAAAGATACAGTTTTATTTTAAGAAAATGCGAAATACAGCAATTTTGTCATGAAAGGGAAAGGAAAGGACAAGGCACAGAAAAATACCAATTGTCCCCTCAGAAGGCAATTTTTTTTCTTTTTGAAAGCGCACTTAAGTACTTTTTTCAGTGTACCAAAATGATAGCCTTTTTTAACGAAGAAGAAAATTTCATTACTATTCCCCTACTTTAATAAATTGCAACAGTCATACTAATCAGATTTCTTTTAGTAATCAATTACAGCGTGTAGCTGATTATTTAGATCTACTTTTCAGGGCTTCTCATCTAATTACAATTGTGAATAGCTTTACAAGTGCATTTTGTTATGGTCATCCTCTCTCTATCACACATGAAAATGCCCATTTATCTATAAATATGTGTTCTGAATACATACTTGACAGACAACATGTATAGTCTGAATCTATGAGCCTTGTTTTTCAAAGTTTTCTATAAAGTGTACTAGTTGTGGAATATAGTTTATTAGCCTTTGTGGGATACATATTATTTATGTCCCAACCCAAAGTGCAGCAAACTTACCAAAGTGAGTAAAAGCTCATGAGAACAACTGGTGGTTTTCATCTTTTTTGTAGGGATGCAACTTGAATCATCCTACTGAAGTATGTGTTCAATTTTTTTATGGTCTTCACGCTTGAAATATCTAAACTGAATATTTTACATTTCTTCTCTCTGTAACTCCAAGTGTCACAAGCCCTAGTACTGGGAAACGCAATCACTGGACCAGCTGCCCACATTCAGTGAAGTTAATCTATATATGCCCAGCAAATCAGTTGGCATTGTCCTGTCCATGTATGCACTTGTGAATTTTACAGGAGGATGCGAGACGTCCAAGATTTCCTGGACACCTGCATGACCATGAGCATCTTTCCCTGCCTGAAAATCCCTAGACAGACATTGCAGAATGCTAGTATAACACCACAGGGTTCTTGATCCTGGACATAGTCACAACACAGTAGATGAGATGGGACCTTATGAGTAGCCTCTACAGAAGGAGTTGTTTTCCAGTCCTAGTATGGGTCAGTCCTTGCTTTGTGTAGCTAAATCTTGAAAACCTCCAGCAATGAAGATCCCTGGATCTGGACATCCTGTTCCAGTGCTGAAAATTGTTTCACCTAATGTCCAACCTGACCTGCTCAACCTGCAATTTGTGGTTGGTGCCACTTGTTAGGTGATCTACCAACAACAACTAGAATTTGTCTTGCATTTGTACCTACTTTTCAAATAGCCATAGGATGGTATCGTATCATCCCTCAGCCAGTCAACACTCACCAATTACTGTAGCAGTTGTGCAAATGCTAAAGTAATAACAGCATCAAGAAGGAGAGAAACTCTTAGGCAAATATAAATACAAATATGTATACAAAACACAAACTAATGAACAAAATAAATTTTGCTAGATACGTAGGTCTGGAATACAGTGTTTTGTATTACAAGTTTCTACACACAAAAGCAAGGACACATTAACTGTGTATGTTATCATATACCTTTAAACTTACCATATCCCTTTAAATTTCTTTTCATATAGCTTTAAACTTCTTTTCAGAATTAGATCCTGAAAATTCTTCCTTAAGAAAGAGCTACACTGAGACACCAACCTAGCATGTAACTGACCTAAGACTGGGGGAATGGAGCGATTTTTATTCTGTGTGTGACTCCTAAGCTACATCATGGCATTCTCCACTGCCATCAAGGCACAGGGCCCAGTGATGTAAATCAGTCTGATCTGGATAAAGAAAGAAAATCCCATAAATGAGTTCTACGTGTGGAAATTTGATCCCTAGGTCTAAACAATGGCACTGAGCACAAACCAGATCACTGCAGGAGCAGATGGTAGTGTTTGCAGCTTTGGGATAGACTTTAGGCACATATTCACCATCTGCCTGCACAGCGTTTTCTCAAATTTTGCTAAATACTAAGTTTATTGCCACTAAAGCTTATGAGCATTATGAGACAAGTTACTGAGTCTCACATTCAATCATACTTTTTTTTTGAGTAGTGTATTGTCAGGCAGATAAATAGCTTGGGAAGGCTGTGATGAGCATCTCCTCTGCAGCCCCTATAGCTACTCCATTAAACAGATCCTCTCTCTTTGTTTAATTCATCCCTTTGCTATTTCTATATAATCTTATTATAAAATATGCAAAATATATCCTTTATAGCCCTCAGAGGTTCCTTAATGATAATTTTTTATATTATTTTTTACAAAATATGTGCAAGTTAATGGTGCTTTAAGTGCTCTCTGCTATTTTGACACCTGTTGTTTCATTTTCTCTCTCATTTTAATAGATTTTTTTTCTCAGAAATGTAACAATTGTTTCTGTTATAGATGAGTCAGTTGCCATAAAGTGTCCTTTCCAAGCTTCTTCCACTGAGAATCACTTTGTTTGTAATCAGAGGAATGGGATGACAGCTACATTTTTGATAAAACATCTGTGTTTTTCCCTGTAACTGGTTAAAATAAATTTCTAAGCATAACTCAAGGAGGATTAGTCTATAGAAGGTAAGCACTGAAAAATACTGTCCTCACACTGTATATCCACAACCCATTTAACTTTGCATATCTATGATTCCTATGCTAGATTCAGTTTTGGTTTTGATGCCTGTGCTTATTATTATTACAAACATTTGGTCTTCACTCATCACCTGACCTCTGATTGCTTTATAAGGATTTCGCATTTTCAATTAAAAAATGGTTTAACTTGGCCTTTTTTTCAAGAAGGAAGAGCCAAACTTTTTCAGTTCCTGCTTAAATAAATGCATTAATTAATCTGTGTCCAGGTACTGCAGTTTTACTTCAGACTAACAGGTGAACCCTGAATTTTCCCAAAGGTGGTTTGTCAGTAGTTTAATTTCAGAAATTCATTATAATTGTTATTTCTTTCTTTTTTTTTTTTTTTTTAATAATACATTGTTTTACCTAATCAAGAAGAGGAAGTGACACCATGTAACTTAATGACCAAAGAAGAGAGAGATCAGGTTTTGACCTCTGTCTCCAAGACATCCAACTGGTAGTAAACTAGTCTGGTCAGTTGGAGCTGGGCTTCAGTAGTCAAGTCTCATTCATGTGCATGGTGTTTCTGGTTATGTTACACTCAGTGACAGGGCATTTTTATGGTAACAGAAATTATCACTGCATCTGGTTTGAGCTGTTTGTCCTTTTAGACTTCAGCCTGGATTAATTTTATAAAAGTGGTGTGATTGGGTTTTTGCACAAACTTGATGCTTCCTTCTCTACAGGTGTCACTAAACAGCACATTTGTTGAAGTGCAAGGGTGTCATAGCAGTGTATAAACACAACAATTTCTTTAGTTGCTTTGCTATGACTTCTTGGGATCATACAATCCCCAAGTGATACTCCTGTAAGCCACTTGCTTCCCCATCAAACTACTTACAATGTGGCATCAGAAATGCTGTCCTCTTCTCAGCTGGTCCTGTGCTGCTGGGTGTTCTCTCTGTAACTACAGCCTAGATGTAAAAAATTTAGGCTCAACAAAAAGAGGGAGCTAAACAGGCTCCCTGGTGCTTCAAGGGTCCCTGTTGCTAGGACCAAGACGCAAGATGTTCTGTTTATTTGGGTGAAGACCTTGTGGTCATAAAAAGAAGACAGTCAAAAGTCACTTTTTAAAAATGGACATGTCTTGCTTTTACAGGTCAGGTGAAAAAAGCTGACAGTTATGAACTATGGAATGATATTTGAGCTTGATATCTGACTCTTTCAGGAGAGTCAGACAGTTATGCATATGTACATACACATAAGTAGATAAAATTAAAAAATTGATAACTTTGCCTTAATCCTAATAGGTGGGTGGATTATTCTACTTTACAGAATTAGAACACAAATGCTGACCTCCAAAATACAGTGCATTACATCTGTAAATACATCACAGGAGTAAATATAAACAATGAAACCTTGCTACTTAGACGCTGATCACATAATATACTTAGTATATCTATAATTGATAAATATTGTGAGCTGTTATGTCAAGTTCTAATTAGTGCACATTGTACTCAAACCAGCTGTATGTTGTTTGATTAGTTAATTGCTGCAACATTTTTTCTTCATCACGCTGTAAGATATTTTTTTATTTGCAATATTGGCATTGATAAACAGACATAATGAGATAAACAACTCAGTGTTACGTATTCTGTCCTCAGTTAATATAGTTAATACTGATTTATCATTTTTATTAACATATCCTATAGAAATTTAATATTTTTTTTCTTCTAAATTATGTCTGTATCCAGCTGGTGCTCCATAAAATAGAAAGACACTACATAGGTAACAGGAATAGTATGTTCCCTGAATACTTCAGTATCCAGAAAGAAAAAACTGTTTTTCATAGAAATCTGGAACTACTGCTTCATATCTCAAATCTAAATATGTTGAACAAACGAAAATTGAAAAGAGAAAATCAGCTTTGTTTTAGAGAACCATCCAGAACTCTGACTCGCACCTCCAGCTGATGTGGATCCCCAGTAAACACAGGAACACAGAATTTGCGTGTCAGCAAAGCAGGCAGGTGTACGCATAAGAGAAATACTGTCCAGAAGCCAAAATGTCCATGACTTTCTCGTGAATGCCAGAGGGGAGTATCCTGAGGGCCTCTGTTTTCCCTTACACGTGTTGTTTTCTGTCACATGCCACTGTAAGGAAGATGCACATGAAATAAAGACTGAAGCTTTTGGGAAAAGGATACCCCAGCCATTACCATGAAGGCCTTAGTAAAGATAATCTGGGACATCAGCGGTTCGTGATGCATCCCAGGCTTTCAGGTTTCGGTGGCTTTTCTTCCCTGAGACAAGGACCATTTATATAACCATTATATATGTGTTATTCATATGTCTTTTTGCACAGGAATCACTGATTTATTCTAAGCTTTTGTAGAGAAAGAGACGCAATTTAATATTTTCTGTGTCTGGTTTAACTTCAAAGGGGCTGATTTAGTTGTGTACATCTTTCAAAAGCAGCAAAGCTCTGGAATTTTGGAGTAAACATTTTTATGGCTTTTGTATTGTAAAATTGCCATGGATGGGAATTGCAAAGGAAATCAGTGTAAGATGTTCCCCATCACAACACTCTCTGTGCTAGTTATCTGTTGAAGGGTTCATTTCAGGCTTGCTGCTGTGATTGGCACAAGTAGTATAACTTATGACTTCCTAAGTAACTATTTTTCTCCCTGTGAACACAGTCCTGTATATGATTATGACGGACAATGACAGTGCAAGCCAACAAGGCCAATGTAGTGGATATTAATATCTGGGGAAGGTAAAAAAAAAGTGGAATTTGCCACTCATTAAAATCACTAGTTACCTCTACACTGTTCAGGATAAAATTAGTGTCTTGCATTTTCACTAGTCACTCCTGATTTCCCTTTCAAAAAAATACGTCTACTGGTCTGCTAAACCTGCATCTTGGAGTCAGTAAAGGAAGAAAGTGAGGCTTCCTTCCTCAGAGAGACCTGTATATTTGATTGAATATATTCGTCCATAGTCCACGAATCCTGCTCTGCAAAAGCCTAGACCCATCATGCTGCCATTATTTCTCCATTCATTTAAGTAAGTGTTATTCTTGTGACCTAATTATGCATAGAAAACTATTAGAAATAATGTAAATATCCCTAACATATTCCATATTTAGACCATCAGTTTCTGTAAGTGAACAGCATTCTGAAAATATCGGCCCGGAGCTTTATTCAAACCAATGAACTAGAATTAAAAGCTCATTTACCAATTGTTAATCCCAAAATCTATGGAGGTGCCATGAAAGAGGGATCATCTCATGCATAGTTTGCTTTGCTGTTGTATATCAATAGGAGAATGTTTCATTATTTCTCAGGATACTATCTATATTGCAAGAAAAGACTGAATGTATTACGCTCTTCAGGTATGATTGGATTTCTGTTTTTACAGGTGAATTGTAGTTTCCATGTGGTAAACTTCCGTACATCTACAGATTAAATTTCTTCTGTGATAAATTTATTTACTGCCTATGCTACAAAAAAAAAGTTGGCTTTCTCCAAATGTTTAAGCCAGCTTCTGTGAAGATGAACATTCCTTCTGCAGATAGATGCACGCAAGCGCACATAACCATTGCAAGAGCTTCTGTCCCTTGCACACAACAGCTTTCTACAAGACAGTGAAATGCCCAAGGGTTTTGTACTTCAGTGATTTTGCTTTCTGCATTTCTCACTTTGCTCAGCTCTGAAATGGAAAAAGACTTCCTATCCATCTTTGCATAACACTTTGAAAGATAACTGTGAAGCCTTCAGTGGCCACATGTGAAGCCTTCAGTGGCCACATGTAAGGCAATAAAGAAATAGCTTATAAACACAAAGTCTGTAGTAAAGTCTCTATGATAATTGGGATGGCTCTGTATTACAGCATCACAGAATCATCAAGATTGGAAAAGACCTTTCAGATCATCAAGTCCAACCATCAACACAACACCACCAAGCCCACTAAACCATGTCCTGAAGTGCTACATCTTCATGTTATTGAATACTTCCAGTGATGGACAGCCTGTTCCAATGTTTGACCACTCAGTAAAGACATTTTTCCTAATATCCAATCTAAACCTCCCCTGACACAACTTGAGGCCATTTGTTCTCCTCCTATCACTAGTTACTTGGGAGAAGAGACCAACACCCACCTCACCACAACCTCCTTTCAGGTAGTTGTAGAGAGCGATAAGGCCTCCCCTCAGCCTCCTCTTCTCCAGACTAAACAATCCCAGCTCCCTCAGCTACTCCTCATAAGACTTGTGCTCCAGACCACTCACCAGCTTCGGTGCCCTTCTTTGGACATGCTCAAGCATCTCAATATCCTTCTTGGGCCCTTCACTGAGGGGCCCAAAACTGAACACAGGATTCAAGGTGCGGCCTCACCAGTGCCGAGTACAGGGGCACAATCACTTCCCTACTCCTGCTGGCCACACTATTGCTAATACAGGCCAGGACGCTGTTGGCCTTCTGGGCCACCTGGGCACACTGCCGGCTCATGGTCAGCCGGCTGTCAACCAGCACCCCCAGGTCCTTTTCCGCTGGGCAGCTCTCCAGCCACTCCTCCCCAAGCCTGTAGCGTTGCATGGGGTTGTTGTGACCCAAGTGCAGGACCCAGAACTTGGCCTTATTAAACCTCATACAGCTGGCCTCTGCCCATCGATCCAGCCTGTCCAGATCCCTCTGCAGAGTCCTCCTACCCTCCAGCAGATCAACACTCCCACCCAACTTGGTGTCATCTGCAAACTTACTGAGGGAGCACTCAATTCCCTCATCCAGATCATCAATAAAGATATTGAACAAGACCGGCCCCAGAACCGAGCCCTGGGGAACACCGCTTGTGACCGGCCGCCATTCACCATTCACCACGACTCTCTGAGCTTGGCCGTCCAGCCAGTTCTTTACCCAGCAAAGAGTAAACCTGTCTAAGTCACAAGCCGCCAGTTTCTCCAGGAGAATGCTGTGGGAGACGCTGTCAAAGACTTTACTAAAGTCCAGATAGACAACGTCCACAGCCTTTCCCTCATCCACCAATTTTATTCTTCTAATGTAACCCCTAATAACTGTATAAAGCTCTGGGTAGATGAGAGAGACATTGTTAATGTAACGGTAATACCTCTAGGAAAACTTTTTTGAAGTCATTGATAACCTTGGCCTTCTGAGTCTTCTCTGAGTCATCAGTTCCCCTGACCCATTCAGCAATGGAGCCAAAATGTCTCTAGTTTTTCCTTTTGTCATTTATACACTTGCAGAAACCTTTCTTCTTGCCCTTCACAGCCTGTACCAGATTAAACTCCAAGTTGGCCTTGGCCTTTGTAGCCTCATCCCTGCATGATGAGACAGCAGCTTTACATTTCTCCTGGATGACCTGACCCTGATTCTCTCTCTTGTACTCTGTCTTTTTATATCAGTTAGGTCAGTAGCCTTTGCTGATTCATGCAGGCCTCCTGCTGCATTTACTTAGTTTCCTACTTGTCACGATGGGCCCTTCTTGAGCTCAGAGGAGGTGATCCTTTGTTATCAGCTGACACTGCTGTACCTCTCTTCTTTCTATGGTATCCCACAGGATTCTTCGAAGCAAACCTCTGAAGAGGTTGAATTCCGCTCTCCTGAATTCTGCTCTCCTAGGGCTCTGTTTCTTCTTTTGACCCTACTATTTCCCCTTAGGATCCTGACCTCCACCACCTAATGGTCATTGCAACCAAGGCTGCCTCTGATTTTCAACTCCCCCACCAGTTTTTCCTTCTTCATTAAGTATCCATTCCAGCAGAGCACATTTCTTTTGTTGGCTTCTCGGTTACCTGTGCCAGGAAGTTGCCATTGATGCACTAAAGAAATGTCTCAGATTGAGCTCTGCTCTACTGTCCTTCCAGCAGTTATCAGGGTGGTTAAAGTCCCTGGAGGACCACAGCTTGTGAACATAAGATTTCTTCCAGTTGTTTGAAGTAAACCTCATCTACTTCTTCCTGATCAGGTCATCTAAGGAGGTAGTCCTTACGATGACACCCATGTTGGTCCACCTGCTAATCTTTATCCATAAGCTCTTGTCTGACTCCTGGCCCATCTCAAGGCAGAGCTCTGCATTTCCAATGGTGTGTAGCAGAAAGGGTCACTCCCTATCCTCTCCTGCCAAAATAACAAGTGACAGGACAAGAGGAAACAGTCTCAAGTTGTGCCAGGGGAGGTTTAGATTGGATATTAGGAAAAATATCTTCATCAAAGGGGTTCCCAAGCATTGGACCAGGCTGTCCAGGAAGGTGGCTGAGTCACCATCCCTGGAGGTATTTAAAAGACATGTCGATGTGGTTCTTAGGGACATGGTTTGGTGGTGGACGTAGCAGTGCTAGGTTAATGGTTGGACTTAATGATCTTAAAGGTCTTTTCCAGCCTAAAAGATTCTATGATTCTAAATACCTGTATCCCTCCGTCACAGCACTCCAGGCACTACCTACACTTGTAGATGGGTAGTGTCAAGAAAGTTTGATTTGAACTTTGCTTGAGGATACCATGTTGTGGAATAATTGCTGAGGGACAATTTAGAAATTAATCTTATATTTACACTCTAAGAACAGCATTGAGACAAGGTGAAACGTAGCTAATGTACAATGAGTTTGTATCATGACAATTCCCTAGACAATTCTAGATGTTGGCAATAGCGGGGAACTTGGTGTGCTGACTGGGAGAAATTGCATGGAGGGTGGAGTGGAGTGGAGAGTCATGGCCACGCCCTGTGAACAAGGGAATCTAAAGGTACACAGTGTGTACATTAACAAGCTGCACATTCGATGCCCTGGGTCAGTAGTCTGCCAACTTTTGATGAAATGCTGTATTCAGAGTGAACTTTGCCTATTATAATATCATTATAATACCAAAACGCACATCCATCTCAAAAGTTACCCACCTCCCAAGGTGCAACCCCTCCTCAGTGAGCGTGTGCACTGAATATTTCCTAGTCTGTACCTTTAAACGTGAAGCGAGAGAATTTTCGACCAATCCTGATAAAGATATGTATGACTAGAGTCACTCAAGCTCCACCTGCAAAGTAAATCACTATACAATAGTTTGAGAAAGGCTGAATGTCAGGGAAGACACCATCACTCCTGACCTTTAGGATCTGCTGACGGGCTGCCCCTCTCTTCCTGCCCATTGGGACACCTTTGGGTAAGATTCAAACACCTGGTTATCCCGAGTGAATCCCCGGGAACTTTAGGTTCTATGTAGAGTTGTTTTACTACCCCACGCGTGTGTAACCCGGCTGTATTTAATTTATTGTTCGTGTTTTGCAGACAGTGAATTTATCACCGGCAATCTAAAAGAACTTGTGCTTCTGTTGCTTCAGTTAATCGCACTATTAATCGACTCATCAGAGTGTGTTGTCCCTGAACGCGACCGTGTGAGTTCAGGAGGTGTCGGGCTGAGCAGGTCGTGTGATGTTAGTAGTGCATCCAGACCCGTGAGAGTCCAACGGAGGTGTTGGGTGCGACAGGGCTACTAACGCTGACTTTGGGCATCACTCAGAACCTAAGCTCAACCGCCCCCAGTCCCTCTGATATCTGAGGATCGACTGGAACGCAAGGGGGTTTAGTTTCTGCCAAATTGCTCTGCCTCTTAATGCAACACACGTATACCTTACACATTGGTGTATTTGGATGTTTCTGTTATGTTTGGGTTGTGACCTTAAACTAAGATTCAGAACTTCATTTGAGGAAATTATCTTTGAGGCTAAAGCCCAGATTGGTGTTCTTGATATTGATATCTCTTGAAAGACTTTGATGTGAAATGTCAAAGTCATATAATTTCATGCATTCTTTTATTTTAACTCAAATCTTTTGAATGGAACATTTTGAGAGAGTTTTTTATATGAAAAAAAAAAACAACTGTGGAAAAAAAATGGTTTTCTTTGGAGCTTTGGACCAGGTCTGTCATGTCCTTAAGGGTATTCATCCTATATGAAAATTTCAGTAAACTAAAGCAGAAAATTTAATCTCTCCTAATATGTGTGTAAGACATGGGATATGAACAATTGTTTAGATTTTGTACGAATCATTACACAGAAGCTGTGGGTAAATATCTTTACCGTCTGCAAATTTCTGAAAGCTGTTTTGTGAGTAAATTTGATAGCCTCAGTCAGAAACTATGTAAGTTAGAATGATTTTTAAAAATCGCTTCTTCAGAGCAATAGGCAATTTCACTACCTCATTTAGACAATAGTCAGCAGCTTCTGTCCATTATGTAAAACAATCAGAAACTTGTTTTCTTTACCAAATAGGCTATAAAATAACTTATTTAGCAAATGAAATTAGAAGACTTAATTTGCTCACTTTGCAAAATCAGTTACCATGTGTTGTTTAAAGATGTGTTTAAAATATTCTGGTAGAGATAATATAAATCTCAGAAAAATTCCTAAAGGAAATATACATCCATATCTGCTAAGTCAGCATAAAATATTCATTTTTTATAAAATAATGTTTATGATTTCTTTCTTCCTTCTCTTCCATATAATAACCTTTGGGATGCACTGACTATCAATTTCCCCAGTGATTTTAATTTCTATGTTTTATCTGTGCACATTATTTCAAGCATCATATAGGTATTTACATATCAGTGTTACTGCTTTCCTGCTACTGAACGCAGAGATGCAGAAATGTGGCATACATTTCCCTTCTCATATTGTTCAATCAAATTCTTATCTGTATGTATGGTCATTCAGCAGCAAGGCAGGGTGACATTTTCAACAGTCCTAAATGATGACAAGGGCATGGCAGATGTGTGGCTACTTCAGTGACAAAGCAGAGGATGTGGGACAGAGTAGGGCTATAAACACAGACATCCGTAAGTGATAATTAAAAGATGTTCGCATTTGCTTGCACAAACCATGTAAACCTGTGCTGGCAGGGCTGGTCTTCTAACTACAAATGCCCAACAACAGTCTGCTCCTATGCATGTGCCCATGCTAGTGCCAAAATGATGACTGGGAACTTTCATTGGCAGAGACCTGTCATTCGCTGGAATAGGTAATAGCAATCTAGACTTCTTGGAGCAGCTCTGCACATAGGATACACAAAGTTGTTTCTCAGAAAGCACTTTCTGTGATGTGGCCCTCTTCTCCACTAGGAACTCAACTGACAGAGATAATCCTCTTATCTCAAAGAGGTTTCCAATGGTGGATTTTTACCTTTTTACAACTAAGCTGTATGCCTCCTGCAGCCCAACAAAAAGCTGACTCTAGCCTGGTTTCCAAAGAAAATTAGATTTTTGCAGTTGTGTTGAGAAAATAAACCTCAGGAACACCAAGTTCCACCAAGTTTTAGACTATGTGGAACTGGTTGAAGGATAGAGACACAAACCTTGCTCCAATGAAGCAAAGGCCATAAAGGATCCACTGACCCACTGTGAGGTAGGTCACTCTGAACAGAGACAGTCCCAGCCATGGGGAGTGTGAATGGAAGGTGACTGCTCAAAAAAATACATTGTGGATGGGTGTAAATATGTAAGGAGATCTCTAATCTGCAGGAAGGAGAGGTGGACTATGGAGATGTGGAGCAGAATAAGTGTGAAGTTTTTCTGGAGCAGGCCATGAAAAGGTGCACTCAAATCCTCTGAAATGCAAGTTCTCTTGGTTTTGCACATGGAACAAACTTTTCTTACCCAGGGTTTTATGTGGAAGATGCCAGTTCATAACTGACTTCTTTCTTTAAAGAGGCTGAAATTGTTCTCATAGTAACAAACAATTTAATTATTGCAAAAGAAGAAAAAATCTTTTTGCTTTAGATGGGAAATGTAACAAAAATATATCTTTATTATGTATTATCTTCTCTAGATTGTGTTTTACGAAGTCTTTTGCCAAATGTGAAGGAAAATTCTTTGTAGGAATCCATGTAAAGCAACATAATTTGGAGCTTAAAGGTGAGACTTATTTGTCTGTTTTACCTGTGCTTACAGTCTTCCAGTTTTAAGATGAATTGTTATTATTCTATTGCAGTGACGCAAGAGGGCTAAGCCTCAGATGTTAAAATTTCCATTCTTCTCAAAAGGATAATTTCAGACAGGCTATCAATGGAGAACCTTAAACTAAGCTAAAATCTTCTTGTACACAGTTCTTTCACCCCTGAATTTCCACCGGCTTCAGGGGAGCTGTGTTCGATTTATGCGACATGTTCTCTGTGTTAATTACTGTGTAATTTTGCCATATGTCTAGTGAAGGGGGAAACCCCCTACTGAAGTGCTTTAGGTGACATCTAACTTACAAACGGTGATTTGTGATTCTGCTGCCAGTCTGCTTTGTCAATAAATGGCATTTCCTTTCTGAGCTACAGCAGGAGCATTGTCCAGGCATCTGACTGGCTTCTCACTGTACAGCTCTGCAGAATGGAGATTAACAGTATCATGAAAAGTGTTTTCCTGAATAGGATTACCTGGAGCTTTCTGTACATGCAACTGGTGATGATCTGTCCCCACATGAGCAGAGTCTGTACGCAGCTGCCTTTACTTCAGTTATTACACATACTTCATTTCTGTTCCCTCAGTCTCTGGTGGGAGTTCTTATGATGGTATTTCTTGTAGAAAGAACAATTTACCTCATCACCATCTAATATTTCTCTCTGAAGCCCCCAGGGACTTCTTCCCCTTTACCTGTTGGAATTGTTAACAATTCTACATATTTAGCTTTCCTACAAGTCTCCATTCTTTCAATTTTCCTCTCCAAGCTCCATTTAGCCTGTCTCACACCAACTGCAAAGCTCTTATTAGCTTTCATCATTTCAGATTTATTTTCGAGTTTCTCAGCTTGACTTTCTATATCTTTTATATGATTATCTAGCCCTGTGCTTTTGTTAAGGGAATAGTGTCTTGTGGCTCAAATACTGAGTGAGGCTATCTGGACTCTGTTTCCACTTCAGTCAGAAAGTTACTCTGCAATCTTTTGCGTCCCAGCGCCCTAGCATTAAAGTGAGGAAACAACCTTCTCATTTCCAGGCATTATGTGAAGTATGCTTCACTAACGACTCTGATGAGATCATTGGATGACAGTCAAGTGCCATTACCAGTCTTTTGGCTTGGCTTTCAAAACAGATTAGATTTTTCACGGATATTTAATGAAAAAGAGGGTAGCATTAAGATTGCTTGACCCGTTACAAGATGCTTTTTTCACTATTTTCACTTTCAATGCTTCAGCCATTTTGATTGAAATATTCAGTTTGGTACCCCAGGTCAGAATCCTTCCCCAAAATCCAAAACCTACAGAAAAAGCAGTTCAGCAGTTCTTAGCACAGAGCTAGGAAGATTACTGTATTTTGTCCAGTATTACTACTACCACTACTACTGTTACTACTACTGTTACTGATACAAGAGCTTCTTCTGTGGGGACACAACTTTAAATTTTTTTTATTTCCCAGGTTTCAAGCACTTGATTTTACAGCCTTAATGTGTTCTTTCAACATAGTTCTTTTTATATGCAAATAAAATCAAGCCGCAAAATTAGCAAAATGCTGCCTCTGCTCTACCAAATGCATTAGGACGAAAAAATCAGTAATTCCTTGTCAATAAATTCCTTCCAAGCTATGGAGTGGAGAACAATATAGGACAAATAAGACGGGGCAATAGTGGGTGTAACACAGTGCATACACATTATTTGAACATATGTTTCCTATTAATAAGGCTACTTAGGACTTCATTCAATGTATTCTTTCTTTCTTCCAACAAGCAGAAAATCTTTTTAATTCAGTGCTGCTTTAATATTTGATAACCACATTAGTTACAGGAAAATTTTATTAGAAAGAAATTCTTGTGTGAGAACATTTTTCATCATTTAGAAGGATTTTAAAGTAGTACCGGTCAGCACTTAATAATAGTGGAGCAGAACAAATTCTTTACAATATATAATACTACTCTACCTACATATGGAAATGTTTGTAAGAAAGAATTATTATTTAGGGACATTGAGGCACAAAGAGGTAAAGTGTTTTTCCAAGGATTTGCTGCCCTTTAGGCTAATATGAGAGACAAATTTCTTAAACTTTTATCTGTTGTGCTGTTTTCTGGATCCTGGTAGTGGATCCATTTAGTTTTGTTCTATTGTTAACAACTGAGGAAGATGAAAGCAACGTAAGCAATGAAGACCATTTGTTAGTTTTACTCAAACATGGCAAAAGTACAACAGAATGGTGTTATGTTTTGTTTTCTAAAGAAGCTGTTGATGGAATTGACTGATAGTATTTATGTGTTCAGCTTCAGCTCTTCTGGCTTCCAAATTAAAATGAATAAAATTCAGCCAGTTGGTGAAAAAGAAGATGATAACAAATTATAAGGGATGCTCTGTAGAAAATGGTTTAAAGTAATTCCTTGCTAACAGAAGTGATTAATGGTGATTAGGCACCCAAAATTAAATGTATGTCTGCAGAATGTGAAAAGCTAAAACTAACAACAGCATCCAGAGGAGCCAGCATGAGGATAAAAAACCACCTTGTCTCTGGCCTTGCTGAAGCTGGCCACTGAGACTTGTGCACAGTCACAGTCCTTTAAAAATAGGCTTGCACCGTGTTTGAACACATGAGCTTCTGGTCCAGCTTCTAAATGTTATTGCAGTGAATAATAATAGTACAGTCTTAAACACGGGTGTAAGTGTTGCTTGAGAAAAATTGTTAGGATCTGGAGGAGTGACTGTAACGGAAGCCAGTAAAGGGAGTCATCTATGTGAGAAATAGACATATAATATAAAACTCACTTTAACTTTCATGTAGTATATAAATCATGTTTGCAGAAGAATGTATAAATAATACATACAAATAATAATGAAGAACTTCAGAGATAGAAAAGGAATGTGATTGCTTTTTAAATCTGTAGAAAGCAATTCTCGTCTCCATATTTCTCAAGCCCTTAGTGGAGAGGAACACTTCTCATTCCTCAGACTGACAAGACTTCTTTTCTCTCTTCATTGTACTTTGAGAACATCATTATTCTAAATCTCCTTCCAAGATCTCAGGTACTGATTAAGGAAGAAGACTGAAACACCTGTTGGTAGCTCAGCCACACAGTTGTGAAAATTACATTCTTTGGACTGATAAATAAATTCCTCAACCTGACATAAATGGGCCCACAGCTGTAAGGTATCGTAGAAAAAGTTATCTAAATTTGTTACCATTGAGGGGATTCTTTTCAAGTGCAGAAAAGCTTATCATGTACTTACACCAGTTCCCATCAGCTAGTAACCATTTACTTCCAGAGATTCAACAAGCCTTGCTCTAATCAATCGCACTGCAGCTTTTCCTTCTACTCTTCTTCAGTTAATCCAAGTTAGTACAAGTCACAGTGATTGTCCACCGTATCTTATTTCCTGACTGGCTGATCCTAGAAAGAACTCACGAGAAAACCTCTTCTCAGGAGAATTTAAGGTCAGTTGTCTGCAGTGCTTATGTGGATGCTTAGAGTCTTTCAAAAAAAAAGGAGGGGAAATGGGACATTTTGAATAATATTTTTCACAGCAGCAGTAGGATTATTTACAGATGGGAACTTGAAATGAGGGTAGGCAGAAAAATAAAGCCTTTAAATAAATTATATCCACAATTATGCACCAAAAGCAAATTATGTCTATGAATGACTAAAAAACCTATGAGGAATTCTTAATTCAGCCTGAACTAAGGAATAAACTATCATTCTCTTGTTTGTCAGATCAGCTTGCAACTCACTGTGCACTGAGTCAGATTCCATATCGGTCACCACAGATCTATAATTTGTGTTTTATATACTTTCATTCCCCCCTTTTATTCCTCACTAAACCTTTTTACAATCTGTCTCCATTTTGTTTCTTTTTTTAAGATTCTTACAACATATGTGTCCTTTTATTTATATGTCAGTGGGAAGTAAAGTCCAGAGTTTTACACAAAAACATGGCAAAGAGATTGGGATGAAGTGGGGAGCACATTCAATGTCTCTGTCAAACTCTTACTTTGAAAAAATGATGTTACTGAATATGGTTAGCTAAAATGTAAAAAAAAAATTTTTAAATAGTTTTTCCACCCTAGTTACCATTTCTGACAGGGGAAAAGATTTTGTAGTGGCTGGAAAGGAGTTCATCAAGTCAGAGAAAAGGGAATATGTCAGAATTTCTCTCCTTTGCACAGCAAAGGTTGTTGTAAACTCAGTCTTGTTTGAACATTATCTTAGTACCTATGCACGTGTATGTTCGCAGAATTTATGCTTCAATTTGGAAACAGAACTGTAAATTGATTCCTTTGCATCTACATTATAATGCTTTAAAACAGGTGCAACTCTGGCTAAGTTACATAGGGTTTTTAAAACAGCGTAAGTTAAACCAAAAGTTACACACTCATCTGCATCCTGGAGTGAAAATGATTAAGATACTCGCAAACAATGAGCTGGCATAGACTGATGTTAAGTTAACAAAAACTATTTAAAAACAATTCAAAAGCCCTCTTGCTAAGCAAGTATATGAGGCTGTTTATATTTTCTAAATAAGAAGAATTTGATGAAACTTCATAGACGCTTGTCCACGAAACACAACCCAAAATAGTGGGCGTAATGTGGAAAATGTTGGCAGAAACTCAATAGCCTCTGTTAATCAGTAGGTTAGACAACATAAATGTTATGATCTTTGTAATTTTGAAGTGGGTAGATCTAGAGGAAGGTTTTCATAGAAGCATAGAATCATAGAATAGTTTAAGTTGGATGGAACCTTTAAACGTTATCTGGTCCAACACCCCAGCAATGAACAGGGACATCTTCCACTAGATCATGTTGTTCTGAGCCCTGTCCAATGACTTTGAACATTTCCAGGCATGGCGATTCTACCACTTCTCTGGGCAACCTGTGCCAGTGTTTCACCACCCTCAGGGTGAAAAATTTCTTCCTTATATCTGGTCTAAATCTACTATACTTTAGTTTGAAACCATTACCCATTGTCCTATCACTACAGGCCCTGCTAAAAAGTCTGTCCCCATCTTTCTCATAAGCACTCATTAAAGGAAGGCTGTAATAAGGTCTCTCCAGAGTCTTCTTTTCCCCAGGCTGAACAACTCCAACTGTCCCAGCCTGTCCTCACAGTAGAGGTGTTCCATCCCTTGGATCATTTTTGTAGTACTCCTCTGGACCTACTCCAACAGGTCCATGTCTTTCCTGTGCGGAGGGCTCCAGAGCTGGATGCAGGACTCCAGGTGGGGTCTCACCAGAGCTGAGTAGAGGGGCAGAATCCCCTCCTGCCACCTGCTGGCCACTGCAAATCCTATCCTGCAAGTGCACATTGCTGGCTCATGTCCAGCTTTTCATCCACCAGTTCCCCCAAATCCTCCTCGGCAGTGCTCCTCTCAATCCCTTCGTCCCGCAGTCTGTACTAATACTGGGGATTGCCTTGAACCAGGTGCAGGACCCTGCATTTGGCGTTGTTGAACCTCATGATATTCACACAGGCCCATTCCTCGAGCTTGTTCAGATTCTTCTGGATAGCATCCCGCCCCTCAGGTGTGTCAACTGCACCACACAGCTTGGTGTCATCTACAGACTTGATGAGAGTGCACTCGATCCCACTGTCTATGTCATTGGTGAAGATATTAAGGAGTGCTGGTTCCAATGCAGAGCCCTGAGGGACACCACTTGTCACTGATCTCC
>NW_010561557.1:2777-4556 GCF_000687285.1 Phaethon lepturus | reverse complement strand
GGCTCTCTGTGCGTCCCCCAGCGCTGCCATCCTTCTCCCCAGGCCCTTTGGCTTTGCAGAGCCCAGCGGGGTGGGGGGGAGGTCAGGGTGGCTTTTTGGGGGCCAGAGTTCTCAGCAGCCCGGGCTGGGTGGCTGAAGCACAGGGGCTGCTCTGTGAGGGTGGTTGCAAGGAGAGCAGGAGCTACCTGGCTTCGCAGGCTCCGAGATCCCAGCCTTGACTGGGGCAGCGGGAGCGGGGGGCACTTTGCTGGGGGGACGATGACATGGGGTGAGGGCGGGGGAGGATGGAGGGCAGGGCAGGCTGAGCAGCAGGGCTATTAATACACATTTTCCCGTGATGCTCTGCCACAATCTTCAGAGCCAAAGCCGGAGGGAGCTCCTGGCCGAGGCAGCCTGGATTTGTCCCTTCCCTGCCCTGCTCTCCCCTCGTCCCCAGAACCGCTGCTGTCACCCACCCCATCACTGTCACAGCGCCAGGATGCGCTGCTGGAGCATCATCTCCATCTGCCCTTGAGCCGCAGCAGCGGTGAGGGGAGCTGCCTCCATCTCTGCCCACTGCCTGGCTGCACGAGCCCTCTCCTGAGCATCTTTTCCGCCTGGGTTATCTAATGACGATGGCAGAGCATTTAAATGTCACTTCACTAAAGGCAGCAAGGCATCCAGGGAGGGGAGGGCTCGGGGAGACAGGATGGGAGAAACAGGAGCAAAACAGTATCGATTTCTAGCCAATTATCACTGTTATCAAAGCAGCGCAATTAAAGGATGAGGACACATTTCCAATACCCTGCCTGCCCCTCCGAGGCCAGACACTGGTTTGTCAGCTCATCTGAACACACGCATCTGCATGCACGCAAGTATTTAACGTCTGCACATGCGTGCCCATGTACACTTGTAGCACATGCATGTGCATGCAAACACACGCACAGCCGTGCAGGCGTCCTCGGCTCGGCAGCATCTGCTGAGCTTGTTTTCCCTGTGGAGTTAATCTCCCCAGCCCGCTTTGCTGCCTCGTTTTTCTGTGCAGCCAAGATGTGCCTCCATCTGGCTCTCGCTGAGCCCCGGGAGGGTGGGGGGCTCTGGGGACAGCTGGCAAAGCTCTGCCGGGGGCTCTCGCCCCAAGAGGAGCCAGAGCTGTGGGAACTTGGCCCGTTTCTCATCCTTGGGGTCCTCTGTAAAATGTTTTCTCTGCTCGTGCCCATCCCTCCTTCTCCTTCCTCCTCCCCACTGTCCCAAGAAACAGGGGCTGTGTCCAACCCTGCTGCACCCCAGGGCTCTCCCAGCCTGCCAGCTGCATCCTTACCTTGCAGGTATTTGGGGTTTTTATGCTATTGCAGAATGAGCGTCGGAGTCACACAGCTCTGAATTACACTATTTACATCCTGTTGCTGGCCGGGGCATTTGGGAGCACCAAAGATGTCAGCAGGTACAAGACCCCCGGCTCAAAATGTGTGCTGAGGCCAGGTGCGGTAACGTGGATTATGCGCGGGCAATACCTGCTGTGTGGGACTTGAGACGTGACAGGAGCTTTGCGTGTGATTTCCAGTATCAGGAGGGTCAGATGCCTCCACCCCAGAGGCAAACAGAAAGCCAGGCTCAACCCCTGGGTGAGCAGACCCCAAATCACCCCCATCCCAGCCTCGTCCCCCAGGGGCTGTGCTACCCACGGGTGCAGCTCGGGAGCAGCAGCGGCCCCAGGAGATGCTCCCAGCGCAGCGGGAAAGGAAGGAGAGCGTCTGGGCTCAGGTTGTGTTACCTGGGAGGGAGCTTAAACGGAAAACC
>NW_010561557.1:2248-2662 GCF_000687285.1 Phaethon lepturus | reverse complement strand
CTCCCCGCCCAGCCGGCCACCCTCTTCCCGCAGTTCGGGAGCCCCGTGCCGGATCTCACCGCTGAGCATCGCCCCTTCCCCAGGCGAGGAGCAGGACGGCAGCCCCGGCACCCTGCCCTGTCCACCAGCCGTCCCCACCTCCCTCTCCCCCAGCGCCCGGTCCCCGCTCCGGGCCAGCCCTGCACAGCTAACACATTAACCTAGTGCCGCGCCAGCCCCGGGCCCAGCGCCCCGCGCTCCCTGCCTGCGTGTCACACGTCTGGGGAAGAAGGGGGGGGCATAAAATCCTTTTAATAGGCTCAGTTGGTTAGAAACCCCCTTGCAATTACCACCTTCTCCTTGTCTGGCGCATACAAAGGACTCTCCGGGGCGCTGGGCATGTTCCTGACAAACCCAATGCGGCCGCGGGAGCCA
>NW_010561557.1:346-2217 GCF_000687285.1 Phaethon lepturus | reverse complement strand
TGGATGCGGGAGCCCTTTCAGACACTGCTATTTGGTTGCAAACTGCTTAATTTCCTGAACAAAATGATATTTTTGTTGTTGTTGTTGTTTTGATAGGACAGCACTTTTTTGGCATGGTACAATCCCAGTGCTATTCATCCGTCACCACAGCAACGAGCTCCATCAATGGCCATCCGAGATTGCAGATGATTAGAGACAACATGTAAAAGGTGGAAGACGCTGGGCACCTCGCAAACCTCATCTTCCCAAATGACTTGAATTATCCTCATTATTTCTCCCCAGCCAATTCTCTCCCCGGTCCATGGGAGACGTCGTTGTTATATAAACACGGGAAGAGCAGAGTTATGAGAGCGGGCAGAGGAGAAGCGAACGGTCCTTTCTGGGGGGGACTGACCTGGAAAGCTCATGACATGGAGGATGAAACCCTCTGAGAAGCTCAGGGAGCTGCAAACCTCTTCCCGCACCTGGGACAGGCATTGCTCAGGGCTGCGGAGGAGCGAGGCCACGCTGCCGTTGGGGCAGTGGGGTGCACGGCCAAGCTTTGGGGTGGGGTGGCCGCGTCCTCTGCTTGTCCCTGGTCCTGCAGGACCTCACACCCTCCTGCTTTGCCTTGAGCTGTGCCGCTCCTTCCCAGAGACACAGCAGGGATCTTCGAGTCGGTTTGCTCTTGGAGTGGTTCAAGGACCAAGCCCATCACCACCACCTGGTTTGGGGGTAAACCAAAGGGAAATGGGTCGCTGGAGCCTGGCGAAGGCGTGACGCAACCTGGCAGAGGGTCTTCCCGCAGTAACGGTGTCCGCGGGGCTGCACTGAACCGTGGCAGCTGTGAAACTTTAATGTCCACCTGAAATATTCATGGTGCTTTCGACGGCAAGGCGGGAATCGCACTGAACAGCCTGAATATTTCATGGGTGGCTCCGCGCCAGGATTTTGGGGAGGGTTTCCTCCGCTGCCACCGCATCCCCACACTGCTGAGAAGTCTGAGCCGTCCAGTGTGGAAGAAGGGTGATGACACCCTGATTTGCAGCCAAAGATTCCCACAAAAATAATTTGGGGTCTTTTCAGCCCCGGCTCAGGGTGGGAGGAGTGAACGTGTCCTTCTGGGCATCTCTTTGCTCTAGCGGGGAATGGGAGATGCCGAGTGTGGGGCTGGGGGTCTCTGGCACGACCTCCCAAACTGCCTTTGGTGGATGCTGCCCACCCCAGGCCACAAAGCACCATGTGGGTGGCCTGGACTGTCCCCCCTGGGCTGGGCTGTCCTGGGGCTGCTGGGAGGGGTGGGGACAGCAGCTGTCCCCTGTCCTGTCCTCCCCAGCCACTGCAGGGCTGTTGCCCACAGAAGGGTGACGCAAGGGCGACGCACGTGCAAGGGCAGAGCCAGGTGCCACGGGGACCCCATCACCAGGCTGGGAGTGACGATGGGGGGTGGCCTGGACTGTCCCCCCTGGGCTGGGCTGTCCTGGGGCTGCTGGGAGGGGTGGGGACAGCAGCTGTCCCCTGTCCTGTCCTCCCCAGCCACTGCAGGGCTGTTGCCCACAGAAGGGTGACGCAAGGGCGACGCACGTGCAAGGGCAGAGCCAGGTGCCACGGGGACCCCATCACCAGGCTGGGAGTGACGATGGGGGGGACATCCCCAGGGGGGACCCCCGCCACCCCGTGGACCCCCAGGGACGTGTGGTGGCACAGGTTTTTTTTTGCATCCCCGCCGTGAGCCGGGGTGCTCGCAGCCGGCGTTGCACCGGATCTGGACCTGAACTGAATCAGCCCGGGGTGGGCATGAGGTGCCCAGACCCCACAGCCGTCCCAAGACATGGCAGCAATGGGGGAGGTGACGGCAAGGACACGCTGCTCCAGCGCAGCCCCCTCTCCTC
>NW_010561557.1:0-259 GCF_000687285.1 Phaethon lepturus | reverse complement strand
GGTGGGGACCTGGAGGGCAGCAGAGCCCCTAGGACCCGTGGCAGGGACAGGGGCTCTGCAGCCTGACGGGGGTCAAGCGCCCGCGTGGCTCGGATGACGCCGCAGAGCCCCTGTCTCTGTCCGGGCAGACCCCGGCATCGTGCACGTCCCTGCCTCGCCCCGTGCCTCAGTTTCCCCACTGTACCCTGGGGACGAGCCACCCCTCCAGGCGTTTTGCAGGGAGTCGTGGCCACCCCCCAGGGCCAAACCTTTCTCTAGG
>NW_010561556.1:16072-16532 GCF_000687285.1 Phaethon lepturus | reverse complement strand
AGGTTTATTCCCGATTTCGGTGACATTGTCATCTGTGCAAAGGAAGTAGGCACAGCAGAGGTAGGAAGAGTTTTGCAGGGAGGCGAATGGAGGGCAAAGAGCAGTGTGGGAAGGATCAGTATTAACCCTCCACCTCCACACACACCTCTCCTGGATCCTACACTTATTTTGTGAATTTTGGGACAATGTTCAACAGGCATTTTGCAAGCTTGTTTCCCAAAAACAGGGTCCAGTACCCAGTGTGCAACAGACTAATCTTACACACAGAGCTGAAATACTTATTTCATGTTTGCACAAAGATGGGTGCAAGGGAGTAATTCCGCAAAGCTAGCACACCACATGAGGGAATTACAACGTATTTATCCTGTTACATGATTAACAAAACCAGTAGAAAACCCGCCCAAATTTACATTCATTGGTTAGTGATTACCATATCACTTGCTATTGGTTTGCGATATTT
>NW_010561556.1:0-15289 GCF_000687285.1 Phaethon lepturus | reverse complement strand
CCTACTGCCTTTACCTTTACCCCAGTTACTGTGGTTTTTGCTGACTTTATGCCAGTGGCATTCCTCTATCCTTGTTATTATCCTTGTAGCAAGATGTCTTCTTTATCAGTCCTTGAACTCCCTCTTATCAGTTCCTCATCTGGAGGCTGGTGATTGGTAAGGCATACAGAGTAATCAGACCTAAATTGTGTAGTGTCACCATTATCTATGCTTTAACCCAAACAGAGGGTTGTACTCAATCTACAAGCTGACCTTGCGATGGTTTCCTGATCATAAATTTGCTTAGTAGCTATGAACAGGGAATGCCACAGGATCAATGTTATTTTACAGGTGCAAGGGAAGTTCTCTGTAGTCATTTTTTAAATCACATTCATTTACAACTTGCTTCATTTTTCCCACCAATGTCTTCTAACATTCTCCTAAGAAACAGCAGCACCTATTAATCATGTTTTTGCCTACTTTTCTTTCTTGCATCTTTCCTCATCACAAGGAAGAAACTCTTGATGAGGTCTTAGTACCATCAGCATTGACTTTAACCTTATTACTATCATTGGTGTTATGTTTTTGCTGGATATTAGAAAAAATGTATTAGAATGTTAGAAAAGTGGACCTGATTTTATAACAGGTTGCCATTCCTGTACAGGCAGTGGTACATGAAGACATACCTTTCACATTTCTTTCCTTCAGCTAAACAGTGCTAGATACCTTAATTGTGCAATGGGGAAAGAATATGGTGAGAAACAATGCAAAACCTTGTGGGGACCATGTCTTCTACTGGGAGCCTTTTTAGACCTAACCTGATGCTTTCTGCAGGCAGGGTCACACAGGAGGAGAGAGGCCATAGTGTGGCACAGCTAACGGGATGCACATTCATTTCAAGGATTGTAACATTTGTCAGTGATACTGGTCATGTGAGTGTTAGAAATGAGAGGAAACATCTTGAGAGGAATGAATGCCTGGTGAGTAATATACCCCAACCATGCTGGATCTTTTAAACTTTGGGTTTTTTTCTTTTGTTTGAAACCAGTGATAAGCAGCTTATCACAGATGCCCTGAATAAAAATCAGTTCTTGAAGAGACTGGAGTCTCACCAGATCCGAGATAGGGTAGAATGTATGTATGAAAGGACGTTCAAGCAAGGGAGCTACGTTATCAGACAGGAAGAGCCAGGCAATCACATTTTTGTGCTCAAAGGTGAATACAGCTTATTCATACAATGCACAAGTGCAAGAAACAGGAAAGTAGTTTAGAAGTCTTTGCAGGAAACCACAATGAAGATGTTTGTGCTCTTAAATCATTTATGCTGGCCCTGCTGAGGGCAATGCAAGTTTTACTTGTGACTTTTATGAAACATAGTGAGAGCAACAAAAAGCGCTTGAGAAACTTTAACCTTGATTTAATGCTATTTCATGACCTCTTTCACTTCTTAAAGCCTAGAGGCCAGCAAATCCTTTCTGTTGTAGGTACACCCAAGCCTTTCTTCTCTAAAGGAAGAGCCGGTATAATTTAAAACACAGAAAAATGCTCAATGGTAAAGACACTTCTGAAATAAACTTACTTTTCAACATTCATGAGAGCTTATACCAGTTTTCCGTGTACAGAAAATTGAGAGATGAGGTCTGACTTCACTGTTCTCAAAGCTTAGAGGTTTTTTTAGAACAGCTGCCTTTTTTTTTTCCAGAAAAAAAAAACCAACTAAACAATAAAACAAAAAACAAGCTTTAGGATAAGAAGACTGTCCTAAAATAATGCCAACAGGTCTGAAGTAATTTCATTTCAGTTGTCTGTGCTGACTGCTACTGGTCTTACCCTCAAATCTCAAATTACAGATCAGCCATAGTGGAGTCCAAGTTTAACACCTGAAAGTAGCTCCTAGCACCAGTACTTTCATCATCTCACTATAAAAAAAAACCCTGTACTTGTTATTAATTCACATACTTAATCAATTCTGGCCCACTAGAAGGCCTAAAGGCCTATTATTTAGAGTTCATGCTGTAAGAAATATGTTCTCTCGAGGCAGGAATATTTAAACCAGGAAAGCATATGTTGGAAAGCACATCTTCTGGCTTCTGGGTTTCATATGGATGGCATAGTTTGAAAAATTGGTGGTAGCTCTGTTAGAATAACATAGATGGTACAGGGAGAAAAAACAGGCAGGATTTGTAATGGGGTAGCCATATTCTTGCTAGACAAAATGATAACGTAGTGAAAAACAGATGAAATATGAGGAAGAAGTTGTGCACCTTTCTGGCACATTAGACCTTTTCTGAGGAGTCAGTGGGTGTCTTGGAGAGAAGAGGGCCAAACTTTCAGAACATGTTTAAGGGAAGGTTTTTTTGTGCTGTAACCTATGAAGAAATTCAGAATTTTGCTAGGTTTGTAGTAAGGTTCAAGGACAATTTCTTAGAGGAGGATTTAATGTGCTTTTTGTTTTTCTGCCTCTCCATTGTATTCTGCACATATATACACATACACATGTATGAACAGGAAAACCTCATAAGTAATTTCTCCTGTGATCATTATTTTAAGATCTGTTTCTCTACACCACACTAGGCTATCTGGACCAATACTGACTGTTTTGTTGTAGCAAAGGTTTATCCCATCAGGATTTAGAATGGCCCTTTTCTCTGGCCTTTTTAGCATTGAAAAGTTTCTCTCAGCTTTTCCTCCCTTCCAGAGCACATTTGTAGATTAGCAATACATTAAAAAAAAAAAGAATCTTTACTGGTTTGTACACGTGTTTCAAAGCACTGTTTGCATCGTTGCTCCCATTCCTGTGTTCCAGGAAGGGGCAAAGCCAGAAACATATTGATTTGTTTTCCCTTCACTCTGTGCAGTTAAGCTCCGTTTTAATACCTATTATCCTGATGATTTTTGACAGAGGGCAGTCTGGAAGTCTTTCAGCAGAATAAACTACTCTCCTCAATACCTGTGTGGACAGCATTGGGTGAACTAGCCATTTTATACAACTGTACATGGAGAGCTTCTGTGAAAGGTACCTAAGGTTTATTATAACAATGTTGCGCAAAATGAAAACTATGTACTTTTGTGAAGTCTCTGTTCCATCCAGATTTTCTTTGAAGTTTTAATTTAACAGATGTCTGCATGTCCTGATTATCTACAGCAAGCTTATGTTTACTTCCTTGAGTTCTTTCTGCTTGGAAACTCTAATAATACTATGCCATGAATATAATTCCATCTCTAGCATGACCTTTGATAAACAATTAGGGACCTCCAAAGTACACTGGTTAGCCAGATCTGAACCAAACTAACTGCTAAGTAAGGATTATGTTTTAATGTTGAATGATTTAGTAGCAGCGGTAGTCTTTGGCTTTTATGTTATTGTGTCAAGTGAAACCCTGTGGCTGAAATTGCAGTGGTTTTGAAAAGATATTAGAACCATGGTGTTTTTAATAGAGCAGATAAAGCCTAATTCAGGAGGAAATAAAACATGTAGGAATAAGTTGCTTTTGTACTTCTTTTAGTTCTGTAATTAAGTTAGTTGAGTCTTGCCAAGATCCATTTGCACCTGTGTTGTGGTTTAACCCCAGCCGGCAACTAAGCACCACACAGCTGCTCACTCAGTCCCCCCACAGTGGGACGGGGGAGGTAATTGGAAGAGTAAAAATGAGAAAACTCATGGGTTGAGATAAAGACAGTTTAATAAGTAAAGCAAAAGCTGTGCACAAGCAAAAGCAAAGCAAAACAAGGAATTAATTCACCACTTCCCATCAGCAGGCAGGTGTTCAGCCATCTCCAGGAAAGCAGGGCTCCATCACACATAATGGTTACTTAGGAAGACAAAACATCTTAACTCCGAATGTCCCCCCCTTCCTTCTTCTTCCCCCAGGCTTTATTGCTGAGCATGACGTCATATGGTACGGAATAACCCTGGGCTCAGCTGGGGTCAGCTGTCCCAGCTGTGTCCCCTCCCAGCTTCTTGTGCACCTCCAGCCTACTCACTGGTGGGGTGGGGTGAAAAGCAGAAAAGGCCTTGACTCTGTGTGTCAGAACTGCTCAGCAGTGACTAAAACATCCCTGTATTATCAACACTGTTTCCAGCACAAATCCAAAACATACTCCCATCCTAGCTTCTATGTAGAAAACTATCTATCATCTCAGCCATAAGCAGGACACCCTGGCATTTGTGACTGGCAGTCGGGAGAAGATTTGGGTTTGATCTCAAATGTGGTAGTGAAAGAGATGAAACTCCTAGGTGCTGCTTCTCTGAGGCAAATACTGGCTCTTGCTTTGTGTTTACCAACTGACCAGGATGGAGTTAAGTGTTGTTCTGATACAAATAAACATCTTCCTGCATAAAACTGTGTATTCATCTATTAAGTACCCCTTGATTCCTTTTCTAACCTTCCACAATTATTCTATGACAGACCAGTAAGTGACCAAATATGATTAAATTAATCATTTTTCCACTCTTCACCATTCCATAAATATTACTTATATTTGAAGGCTAATTTCTGTTCTTGTCTAATCTGCAGTAACTTTAAACCATCAGTAAGTGTGAAAGAGTTCATGTTGACTTAAAACGGAGCAAATGAAATAAAACAAGGAGTTGTTCGCTTTAAAACCTTCTAGTCTTTCTTCCTGCACCCAGTTTAAACATTTAATCATTGCTGGCTGTGCAGATGGAAGTTATTACTATTTTTGTTGTTGCCTGATAAACAGAACAGCATCAATAATGTGATTTTTCTTACTAGCACACTTTCCTACTTGAATATGTTCCCTATTTGCCTTTTTTGTCTGCTGTATAGTATTAGTATTATAGTGTTTCTGCATAGTAAGCTGTCATGCTGCTTTAGACTTTGTTAACATTAATTAATTTTGAGGTAGGGCAAGAATTGTCCAATTATGGACAAGAAAGGGTGTTTGAATATTTAAAAACACTGCAGAAACCTGCCCCTCCTCAATAGCTTTCCTGTGTTTCTTGTTGTGGAGGAAGAGCAATACAATGCCATAACTGAGCATGACCAGTAAATACATCTGTGAAAAGCCTTTCCTGGTGCTGAATATAGTGACACCCTTTACCTGCAGTCTTTGAAAACTGACAAGTGAAGGACTTTAGCCAGACAGCATTTGAACGGCTGCTGCACGCCATTCAATGGCTACCCAGCAGCATCTTTACATGCAGTAATTGTGTTTGAAACTGGGAACCTGATTTACTCCTATGTTTCTAAATTTCTCTTTGTCTATCTCATCTGTGAGATTACAGGCTTTTTTCTAGCTTAATAAGCGCTTTATTTAGCTAAGGTGCAAGATACAGGAAATGCGTTTGCGATAACTTGGATACCTGCCATATTTTCTTCATGTAAAGTAAACTGAAAGATGTTATTTAGGAGGAAAACAAAACCAAACCAATACCTTTGTTCTCTCTTTTCAGCATTCAAAAATATTTTTGAGCTGTTTTGTAAATGGCAGAGCATATGTTTATGTCAGGGTTAAGTACAAAGACCAATGACACTGCATCATTTTAAACCTGGCATTTTTATTTCCTATAAAAATTATTCCATGTTTATGATAAACTGAGGAAATCACTTGGCTCTAATTGTTTCTGTAGCTTTCCTTTACCCCAGAGAAAACAGTTTTGTTCCTTCTTATGACAGAGGAAAACTGCTGAATATGGTGTAGCATCTTTTAAAAGAAGAGATTAAATTAAATAGAATCACATTATTTTGCTTAGAAATATTAAAAATGCAATGTGTTCTGTTGTGTCAATGATTGCACACAGAGGCTGCTTAGTGGTTTGCATCTTCGATGCAGGATTTTATGCATGCTGTACTAATATTTTGATTACCTTTTGAAATATAATAATTGAATGTTTTGAGTCCCTTATAAAATGGTTACACTGGAGGAAAACATGTGTGAGGATTAGAGGATTAAATGAAATGAAATTTATTTCTTGACCTTTGTTATTTCTATCTTTTTGCATATCTCACAAACACTTGCATGTAATCTGAATTAGAGGTCATAGTGTACCCAAGGTGATGGGGGAATCAATAATTACAAAATAGGTTAGTGGTAAGTTGTAAAAATGTAACTATAGGAACAGGTTATGCACCAGCAATGCTGCTCGAGAACCCACTTAACCCTTTCTATCTTGATTTAATTATCAAGGAATCAACTGATGTGTAATATTGTGATTATAGTACTACGTTTTGTTTTAATAATGAGTAACTACGAGGAAGGAACAACTTGGTCAGTTTTATCTAGACAATGGTTTAATGAAATGTAATTTTGTTGTCTTGAAACAAAAGACTGTAGAATGAATAATTACTTATCGGACCAACAGCCCGTGAAGGCCTATTTAGTGTTGCCAAGTTTAAATGAACTTTGTAGGAAAGGTAATTCGGGTGAGGGGAGATCGCAACCACTGACTCAAGGACCACCCACTCAAGAAACCCTCCAACTCAAAAGATCAAGGAAGTAAATTTTTAGAAAGTTATAGTGAGCATGCGTAGTCATTTACATGTTAGGTGAAGAATTTTTAACCAATCATTGTATAGAGGATGATGAATATGTATTTGTGTATCTATAAAAGAATGTTTCTTAGACTGATTGAAGGAACACAATTTTGGGAGGAGCTATCCCCCATGTTCCTGGTGCCATGAATAAAGAATGCCTGCCTTTTAACACTACTTTGGTGTTATGAGGTTTATTCCTGATTTCAGTGACAATAGTATTCAACATTTACCTCATAATTTTTGAAAAACTTCAGCCAATTTTTTGTTTCTTTCAAATCAGCTGCTTTGCAGATTATGTTGCAGCTTTTGAGTGCAATGACTGTCCATGATTAGGAGTAGATCTTCACAAGTGTTCAGCCCTGTTTGTGCTCATAATAAATGGCTAGGTTTTTGATGTTACTCAGCCTGTGGAGTTGCATGGAAGGTGCTCCATGGAGGAACCATTTGGAAATCTATGCCTTACTTTAGTGAACATTGTTTAGGTGGGAATTCTTTTAAAAGTCTGATTGCAGTAGGTGCTGGATATTTTAAAATTTGGCCTTGGGCATTTTGAAAGAACCAGTCTGTCTTGTACCATGACCTCATAATGTAATATCTTCCATCAAATCATTCAGAAACATTGTTGATTTTGTTGTTGTTTTTTGTTTTCTTAAAGCAATCACCAATGTTAAAACATGGGCATTGGACAGAGAAGTGTTTCAAAATATCATGAGAGTGACAGCACAAACAAGACAAGAGCAATACAGAAACTTCCTTAGAAGGTAAATATAATGCATTTCTATTTCTAATACTGGTTTGAGCTTCTTCCTAAGGTGCAAAACAGTATTGTGCCTGTCTTATAAAGTGAGAGAGAAAGAGGCGTTCTTAATGCAAAAGACCTCAAAAACCTGAATATTTACCTCTCTTGATTTTTTTAGGATTCACTTTTTTTGTTTTGAAAATTTTCAGGATGTGAAATTTTTTCATTCTTACCAACAAGTTCACTAAGTCATCACTGTAGTTAGATTCTCTTTTAATAATTGTCCAAATAATACTGAATTTGTTACCATTGTCTGATTTTGCAGTCTCTACAGTACATGTGAAAATATATTATTGGATTACTATAATGTCTTGGGTTTGCAATTAATGGATTCTGTATGACTGAAATTTGAAATTAGTCCATGTCCCTGCTAGAGTTTTTTCCCATACTGAAATACAAAGTTGATTTACAAACTGAACAATGTTTGCCACATTTCTAAGTTGTGTGAGTTCTGTTTATCTAAAAAACAAGATGAGAATGCTTGAACCTTCCAAATTCAGTTGTATATTATGTGCATGAGAAGAGATCATGAAAAAACTTCTGGGTTTTCTTGTTTTGCATTTTTGTTTTCTGGAAGTGTGTCCTTGCTAAAAAACTTACCTGAAGATAAATTAACCAAGATCATGGACTGCCTGGAGGTGGTAAGATGCTGTTAAGTTTTTCTAAATAGTATTCAGTAAGCTTTCAAAATAACAAAGAAGAATAAATAAGTAAAAACAAAAAACAACCAAGCTTTTTAAAATAATGACAGTGTTTTTGGAGTGGTCAGAGTGTAATTCCAGGTTGGCAGCAAATAATAACAACATCTAGTGGCATAAACGTAAGTTACACCTTTGGCATCAGAGGAGTCAAGCAAGTAGATAAGAGCACCTATAACCTAGCCTTTTTTAAGATTAACCACAAAGTTGCTGTCCAGGTCTCTGACTCTTCTTTTGGTAATCATGATTTACCTGTTTGCAACATGCATATGTAATATTTTCATACGCATTGGACCACGTACACTACAAAATATAAGGGGAAAAAAGGCCTTAGGACTTCAACATATGAAAACAGACAAGTATCTGTCTTAGGGCTGCATCTGCCAGCAGCCTTTGGAGGTAAAGTCTTGACATATAGTCATAGCTGTGATGTTTTCCCAGAACAGTTGTAACTATTAATGTTTTTTGTATAGGGAAAGTCTGTAGGAACCTCAGTCTTGGAACAGTTCTGCAAATGGAGAACAAAAGTTCCTCAGAAAACTAAGAGCCTCAGTCCCCGATGAGTCAGAAGAGGCAGATAGAGTGATGCATGGCCATAGCACAAAGGGATGAGGAGATCATGGTGTTGATTATGTGAAACAGCCTTAACACAGCAGTATCCTAAGGATATGTTTATGCGTAACAGATCATAAAGCTGAAAGTTAACATGGAAAAAATGCTTGATTGAAAGTTAAACAATTAGGTAATGAAGGCAGGGTTCCTTAGCAGAGACAGAATATTTGGTGCTTTGGTAGCTAGCAATGAATGATTTAGGCATTCCCACTGAAGTGTCAAGCCCAAAATTACTTTTGGAAATGGGATTTTGATTTAGAACTCATTTATGAGCTTTTGATTTTTTTTTCCTCATTTTCCCGTTTCATAGGGATGATACCCTAATAGTGTTAATTTTTTTAAAAACAAATAATGTGCTGCTGCATTAAGATATGTTGCAGACTGGTCACCATACTTTATATAGTGGAATGCTTGCATATTATTATGGGATGCAACATATGCAGGAGATAGGAAGTTAAACATCAGTGGAACATTAATATGTATTAAGAACTCTGCATAGTAATCAAAATTTTCAAAGAGACTAATTATATATTGGACAATATTGTGTCTCTCTTCCTCCCCAACAGGAGTACTATGACAAGGGACATTATGTTATTTGGGAAGGAGAAGAAGGAAATACCTTCTTTATAATAGCAAAAGGAAAGGTAATATATAATAAACCTAACTTATAAAGTAACATATACAAACACCTGCATTTCAAAAGCTACCTTGACAGGTGTGATCTTCAGTAAAATCTGTGCAGTTTTTGAGGATGCTGTTAAGTTCACAGTACTGTGGTAAAAGCCTGGAGCAGCATTTCAGAGGTTCAGGGAGCCTAATTTTCACTCACAATGAACTGTGTTATACTGTTCTAATTATAAACGTAAAGTTTATAATTAAAGTATGTCCTGAAGTCTCTTGATATTGTAGCAGAGATGTGAAGTCAATTTTTTGTAAATGAGATTTGATCCTATGTCTTCTCTTGGATGTTTCAATATCTGATGCGCAAAACAGACTTGTGAAATATCTAAGAAATAATGGAGTCCTAGGTTTAATGGAGAATGGCCTTCTAAGTGACTCAGGGTCTATTCCTTTCATTTTTTAGTCCCAGAGGAGTAAGGCAGCAGCCTTTATCCATCAGCTGTTACGTTGGAGGCTGACACAGGACTCTAAACAATAAAATCAGGACAATTTTCATCAATAAACTTCCAGTAGGGGTTTCAAGTTTCCAAAATATGTCTGTGTCTGGAGATATTCTATGTTTTTTGCTAATGGATGTGGCCAACAGCAGAATGTGTGCTGCTGTGGAAGCGGAGTTTCATGAGGGGGGGAAATGTTAGTTAATGTTTCTGGAGGCTATTTGTTTAGCAGAGAAGACAAAAAGCTCATATCATGGAATCATAGAATAGTTTGGGTTGGAAGGGACCTTTAAAGGTCACCTAGTCCAACCCCCCTGCAATAAGCAGGGACATCTTCAACTAGATCGGGTTGCTCAGAGCCCCGTCCAACCTGACCTGGAATGTTTCCAGGGATGGGGCATCTACCACCACTATGGGCAACCTGGGCCAGGGTTTCACCACCCTCAGTGTGAACAATTTCTTCCTTATATTGAGACTAAATCTACCCTCTTTTAGTTTAAAACCATTACCCCTTGTCCTATTGCAACAGGCCCTGCTAAAAAGTCTGTCCCCATCTTTCTTATAGGCCCCCTCTAAGTGCTGGAAGGCGGGAATAAGGTCTCTCCAGAGCCTTCTCTTCTCCAGGCTGAACAACCCCAATTCTCTCAGCCTGTCCTCATAGAAGTGTTTCATCCCTTTGACCATTTTTGTGTCCCTCTTCTGGACCTGCTCCAACAGGTCCAAGTCTTTCCTGTGCTGATGCCTGCCCACTGTGGGAACTGAAGTATTTTTCAGTTTTTCATTAAAATGCGATTTATTTTGTTCTGTTTTAAAAGTTGTGAGGAGAAAATGTTGGGGGTGGGCAATAATGAATATATTAATTTTTCCATCACTCAGAAAAAATCAGAGGTGTCAGGGAATGTTTGATGGTTTTAATTTTTGAGAGGAGGGAGTAATTATATATATTTTTAACTCCTTCTGCAGCATTACTGGGTTTAAGACATCTATGAAATACATAGAAAATAAGGGGAAACCATTAAATACTTTGAAACTTACTTTGCTAAATTTTTGTTCCTGTACTTTCCACGTGATAGTTATGCAGAGTACTGCAGATCACTCACAGCCTCAGCTGATTAAAAATCCACATAAAGGAGATTACTTTGGAGAAAAGGCTCTCATTAGGTTAGTTCACATTGCATGATTCACGATGTACAGTATTTCAATTGACGTATCACTATGTGTCAGATTATACAACACATGGCTGTTTTGAATATAATCTTTGTTTTGATTGTAAAGTCAGCAGATGAAGGCAATGGCTGAATTTGTCTTAATGTTTTGTTTTTTTCAGAGAGAACTTGAAAGTATACACTGACATCTACCTTTATTTTTCCCTGAACAAGTCAAATGCTGGCCTTCTCTGCATTGTTGCTTATTATTTATATTTCTGTAGAAGCTGTGATGAAAACTTGTGCCAGGATCTATATAACTCCTAGCATGGAAGTTCCATCATTACTGGACTGAGTTTTTGTTTCTGTGCTGGTGCCCATGATAGTAAGAAACAGAGAAAAGGAGTACAGAGAAGATACGCCCTATGAGCCAAATAGCTCATATAGCACATGCTTATGTGGGTGATTGAGTAGGATCTGTGGTGCATTGACCTTGGCTGGATGCCAGGTACAACCAAGCCACTCTATCACTCCCCTCCTCAGCAGGACAGGGAGGAGAAATTAGGATGGAAAAAAAAAATAACCAAACACGTGGGTCAAGATAAAGGCAGTTTAACAAGTAGAAAGCAAAGTCCGTGCACGGAAGCAAAAGAAAACAAAAGATTTACTCTCTACTTCCCATCAGCAGGCAACATTCAGCCATTTCCCAGGATGCAGGGCTTCAGTATGTGTAGCGGTTACTCTGGAAGACAAACAGCAGAAAATGAATGCCCCCCACTTCTCCTTTCTCTTAGCTTTTATTGCTGAGTTGACATCATATGGTATGGAATATCCCTTTGGCCAGTTTGGGTCAGCTGTCCTGGCTGTGTCCTCTCCCAAGATCTTGCCCCCACCCAGCCTACTGGTGAGAGGGGAATGATGGAGAGACAGCCTTGATGCTGTGTGAGCACTGCCCAGCAGTAGCCAAAACACTGGTGTGTCATCAACACCCTTCTAGCTACCAATACAAAGCACAGCGCTGTGAGGGCTGCTGTGGGGAAAATTAACTCCATCTCAGCCAGACCCAATACAGGATCGTTTGGTCTCTGGAAAGTTTTTTGTCTGAGGAGCTTTTCAGAAATCAGTAGTAAATCCTGATTGTAACGCTAATTACATCTCATCCTAATTTCTTGCAAGGTTACTAAAGGAAGTCATGATCCAAACACTACTGAAACTGGAAAAGATACTGTGCTAGACAATAATAATGACTAGTAAAATGCTATAACTGTGTATTTTGTTCAGCAATATTAATCTAGATACAGGCTGCAGAGGCCTTTGAGGAGTTTCACCTAAAGCAGCTGTGACCCTCCACGAGTACAGTGTGAGGTACTTTGAGGACTTTTATATGCTTCTGAATTCTTCTCATCTGTTTCAATTCTTAGTGATGATGTCAGATCAGCAGTCGTTATTGCAGACGAATACAACGTGGAGTGCCTCGTTATAGACAGAGAGTAAGTATGCTACAGTTTAATGGAAGACTTGCATCCTCTTTCAGTGGGTTAACAATAAGGCGTGACTTCACTATACACACAATCACAATGTTTTCTTAAGTGAGTACTGAACAAGTGGTTATGCTTTTGAAATATTGAGCTGCTTTAGAGAAAGACCTAATGAAGAGAGGCTGACAGAAGATACAGGATCACAGAAGCTTAAGAGTAGTTCAGAGTTATTCTTTTCTTTCTCTCCTTGTAGTGGTGATGTTTCACATTTTTTAAGTGCTATTCATCAGCTCAGGGAACAACAAAAGCCCCTGCATGTCCCTGGTTTTGGGATGTCCTTTTGTTGAAGGGGAACATGGAGCCACATTCCTGGTTTTGTCAGGGAGAGGCCAATTTTACACTTCCTAAAGTGGAGAAGAATGGAACAGATGGAAGATATAAGAAAGGAAACTCCCAGTGGAAAGTGAGACAACAAACCCACATTTCTCAGGGCTAGCTGTAAGGATGGTTACTTGGAATGTGGACAGCCACTATCCTGTTCCTTACTGAATCCCAAAAGGGCTCCTACTGTGGGCTAAGATTCTACCCCAACCCAGGAAATGGCATCTTGGGCTGTGAATGCATTTTCCTCTTCTCTTCTTAAACTCGTTTAAATAGGTTGCAAAGAAGCATGCCAAAGCTGGTGCATTCCAGGGGAGGAGAATACCAACAGGATTTTAGTAGGTAAACCAAGGATTGGCATGGCATCACTGAAGGGTGGCAAAGCTGCTGGGAACATTTGCACTGCTCCCAGGAGCACGGAGGGCTCAGAAACATATCTGAAATGCCTGTACACCAACGCACGCAGTATGAGAAACAAACAGGATGTACTGGAAGCGTTGGTCAGCTTCCAGAGCTATGATATCTTTGGTATAAGTGAGGCTTGGTAGAATGAGTCCCATAGTTGGAGTGCTGGGATGGAGGGCTATAAGCTGTTCAGGAGGGATAAGGCGAAGTGGAAGTGTTGCACTAGACATAAGGGAGAGGTTTGACTGTACAGCCCTTACAATTAGTGATGATGTGGTTGAGAGCCTCTGGGTGAGGATTAGGGGGATGGAAAACAAAGATGTTTTAGTGGGTGTCTACTACTGATCACCCAGCCAGGATGTAAGCACTGATGAGATATTCTATAGGCAATTAAGATAAATTTCTGGATCAGTAGCCCTTGTCCTTATGGGACACTTCAGTTTCCCAGACATCAACTGGGACTATCATACTGCTGTGACAAGCAGGTCTTGGAAATTCTTGAAGTTTGTAGGAGATGAGATAACTTCTTGTCACAGGTACACAGTGAGCCAACTAAAAAAGATGCCCTCCTAGACCTGATATTTGTGAATAGAGAAAGACTTGTGGGGTATGTGATAGTAGGTGGATGTCTTGGCCACAATGATCATGAAACAGTTGAGTTTAAAATTTTTGATGTAATGAGAAAAAAGGACATCAGACTTCCTATGCTGGATTTCAAGAAAGCAAACTTTAAGCTATTCAAGGGAGCTGTTTAGCAGAGTACCCTGGGAATCTGCTTTTGAGGGCTTAGGAGTCCACGAGTGCTGGTCAGTTTTTAAGAACCACCTTTTAAAAGCACAGGAGCAGGCAATCCCCCCGGGTCGTAAGTCAAGCAAGGGGGACAGAAGACCAGCTTGGCTGAACAGGGAACTCCTCATGGAGCTCAAGAGGAAAAAGAAACTGTATGATCTCTGGAAGTGAGGTCAGGCTTCGCAGAAAGATTACGGAGATGTGGTTTGTATACGCAGGGAGAAGACACGAAAGGCCAAAGCTCATTTAGAGTTGAAACTGGCCAGTGTTGTGTCACACATGAAGGGCTTTTTTAAGCATGTTAATAGCAAGGGAAGGTCTAAGGAAAACATTGGACTGAAACTTGTTGAAGATGGTCATCTGACAAATAGGGATGAAGAAAAAGCAGAGGCATTCAATGCTTTTTTTGCCTCAGTCTCTAATAATACTGATAGACCTTGGACTGCCCAATTCCCTGAGTCAGAGGACCACAAGTATGGGAACAGTGACTTTCCATTTGCGGACACTGAAATTGGAAGGGACCAGCTGTATCAGCTGAACGTTCCCAAGTCCCTGGGGCCTGATGGGATTCATCCCAGAGTACTGAAGGAGCTACTGGATGTTATGGCAGGACCCCTCTCCATCATCTACCAAAGGTCTTAGGAGTCTGGGAAGGTCCCCGCTGACTGGAAGCTAGCCAGTGTTATTCTGGCAATCTGCAAGAAGGGTGTGAGGGAAGACCCAGGGAACCACAGAACCGTTAGCCTAACCTCAGTTCCTGGAAAAATTATGGAGAAGATGATACTGAGTACTATGGAAAGGCATTTAAAGAACAATGCAATCATCAGGTACAGTCAACATGGCTTCACAAAGGGAAAGTCCTGTTTAATTAATTTGATATCCTTCTAAGGCCACCCATCTAGTGGATGAAGGGGAAGCAGTGGATGTAGTTTTTCTGGATTTTAGTAAGGCTTTTGATACTCTGCCTCACAGCATCTTTCTGGACAAGTTCTCCAACTGTGAGATGAGCAGGTATGCAGTGCACTGGGTGAAGAACTGCCTGAAGGGCACGGTCCAAAGGGTTGTAGTGAATGGGGCTACATGTGGCTGGTGACCGGTTACCAGCGGTGCTCCTCAGCGTTCAATTCTAGGGCCAGTTCTGTTCAATATGTTTATCAACGACTGGGATGCAGGAGTTGAATGCACCATTAGCAAGTTTGCTGATGATACCAAAATGGGAGGTGCTGGTGACTGTCTTGAGGGACAAGATGCCTTGGAGAGGGATCTGGATGGATTGGACCATTGGGCAATGATTAATGGGATGAAATTTAACAAGTCCAAGTGCTGGATTCTGCACCTAGGATGGAGTAATGCTGAGCACAGGTATAAGTCGGGAGAGGAGTGGCTGG
>NW_010561555.1:0-2928 GCF_000687285.1 Phaethon lepturus | reverse complement strand
CGGGGGGAGCTGCCATCCTGACCCCCGGCGCAGCCGTGCCCGCAGCTGCGAGCCCCGCCACAGGCGGGACACAGCTGTGAGCCGGAGCCGGGTCCGGCCCTAACGTCCCAGCTTGAAGAAAATTCCCACCTCTGAAGGCTGATGCGTTTCCTGGACGCGCACGCTGGCTGTAGAACCCTCCGTCTGCAATCACCATGTCCAAAGGTGGGGGTCCGTTATATCTGGGACATGAAAAGTGACTTACGCCTGGGCACCTCGTCGTTAGAGCAACTCTCACTAAAGGAGAATGAACGGTTTGCCGTTGCTGCCTTCCTCTGTGGCAGGTCCTCGTCGAGGGATGGGCTTCAAACAAAGGGGGTTTTTTTTAGAGGTATGGACTTAAAACGAAGGAGCAAGTCTCGTTTGCCAGCTCCTGGTGACATTCCTGCCAGTTTAATTAGCTGTTTCTGGTTATAGCTGTATGAGGCATGCTGCAAGCCCTGGGAATACGTCTCTGCTGGGCGGAGGCGAAGCCCAACAGGACATGATAAAGAAATGGAAACCCCGGTTCATTTTGGTTGTCTTTGTATTTGGACCGAAATCAATTCTTGGGTGTTTAAACTGGGAAGTTTCAATGAGAGGTCTGTCTCAAAGAGGGAAGGACCTCCTAGGTCGTGGGGGTAGTTCACAAGGGAGACAAAGAGGAATCTCTCCTTCCCTCTCGTGTTTGCCTCCCATCTGCCGCACCCACTCCTGGAGACAGGAGCACGGGCAGAGAGCGCTTTGTGTCACAATTCCTCATCAGCTTGTGCCTGTGCAGCACGTCGATGGCAGGCTGGTCACCCAGGACTGGGCATCCTATGTCCTGAGGATGTTGCAAATAATAACAAAGCAATATTATTCTTTAATGACTGCTGATCTGCCATGTGAATCCCATGGACTGTGTGTGGCATGAAGGAATTGGTTTTATTAACTCATTAATTAAGCATGTCTATTTTTCTATGAGACATTGACTTCATAGTATCTGCAAAGAGCAGACCAAGGGATTTCATCCAGCTCTGACCCTTTTCTGACTCACTTTCTCCTTGCCTAATTGTTCTGTTTTGCCCCAAATCTGTGAGTGTGCCTGGCTCACAGCAAACATCTCCACTGTTAGCACAGGCAATGAAGAGGTTGCATGATGTTGTTATCAGTGGATGGTTTATCTAGTTGTAATTCCCATGGCTCCAGTTCTGCAAGTGCTTATACACAGACCTCATTTTGCAGGGGTGGCAAGGGGAAAGGTCAGTATTCATGAATCATTTCCTCCTAGCTGTGGCAATGAGGTTGGTTTGTGGAGTGAGTCATGGAAGAGCAGCCTGGAGTGGTGACGATCTCCAAGCAAAAAAGCCCTTCAGGTCATAAGTGACCCTTGGACTCTTCAGCCAAGTTACCATCATCATTTCACAACCCTGGTCACAAAGATCGGTGTTTACTTAAAACCTGTAGGTTCTGTAGGTATATACATATATATTATTATTTTATATATATATATTCTTGGATACCAAGTATACGAGAACCCATGCTTCTCCTGGAAGTAGTGCAAGGACTTACCTGTATGACTGCCTGGATGGCAAATCAAGGATCACACAGCAAGAAGATGGAGGGAAGCCTAGCACGCCGTCCTCTGTTAGGAAGATGGACTTGTGTTTGAAATGCCTGTTTGTTGTGGAAGGGGAAAGACTTCCTAAAGGCAGTAACGTGATAAAACAGAGTAGGTACAGCTGGACTGATTACCTGTCGGAATGAAACTGTCACGTGAGTGCAGAAGTGACACTGCTGCAGGAAATACATTTTGCCTGTGTATTAACACCAAGGAGCCAATATGGTACTGCAGTGTTGCGAACCGCAAAAACATGGAGTAAGCCCACCCCCACAGTGCAGAGCGTAAAAACTAAAAGGACTGAGATGCTGAGAGAGGGTGTACGTGACCCACCTTGAGTCTTTTGAAATAGCATCAGCAAATTCCCATCCAAAGGATGAATCTTCTCACTCAAGAGATCCAATTTTAGAGCAGGCTTTCAGGGAAAACATTTAATTCCCTATATTAAAATGTTTTCCAGAAGAGCTGCCCAGCTGCAAGCTCTAGAATGTTCAAAACTTCCTCCAGAGCAAAGCTATTTATTTTTGCTGCCCTGTTTACCCTGTGTTCTCTATTGCTGCCGTTAGAACTATCAGGAGCTGCGGCGATGAGTCAGGCTCCTTCCTCACCGGACCCCTCCGAGATTTCTGTCGTGCCGCTGCGTCCCGGCACACATGCAGCTGGCAGCGCCAGGAGGTGTGGAGAGATCCGGGCTGGGCTTTCTCAGGTGCTCACCACCTCGGCAGGGTCTGGCCACGTTTGGTGGAGTGGAGCCTGGCCGGCCCCAGCGCCTCCCAACCTGCGGATGCCTGGTCCCTCTCGGCTGATGGGCATCTGCAAGGGAAGCGCATCCATCCTGTCCCCACCCCGGCATGGGAGCGCTCCCACCGAAGCTGGAGTTGTACCTCCCTGCTTGTCGAGATGGAGGGCAGGGGTTTGGTGGGCTAAAGTAGGAGGGGAGCATGGCGGCTGGCGGTGGTTCCTGGGTGAGCCGCTTCCGAATAATACTCCCAGCTGGTTCCCTTCACAGGGCATCCGTCTGAGCATCGTCCGGGAGCCGCACGGGGCTTTCTGCTCAGCCTTTCACGCCGCTGCCACGAGGCCACGGCCCTACAGCGGTAATTGTCAGCATAAGACAGGAAATCCAATTAAAAGGGAGATGAGATACAAGGGGATAACATACGATGCACTCACTTTCAGTGGGCAGAAGAGGCAGGCAAGGGGAGGGCTTGCTCCCAGGGCTCTCCCCAAGGCTCGGACCTCTTGCCAAGGCTGCTTCCAAGCGAGCTGCGCTTGCTGCAGCGGGCGCGGGGGAAACCGGCAGCCCT
>NW_010561554.1:0-275 GCF_000687285.1 Phaethon lepturus | reverse complement strand
GGCGGACAAACGGGCAGGGCGCAGCTCAAAATTTAAGCCCCGATCCCTCCGGGTGCCCAAGCATCCTCCCAGGGGTGGGGGTACCACCCTGCCCCCGGCCGACCACCAGCAAGCCACCCTCTCCCGGGAGCTGCCCTCCCCTTCCTGCTGCGGCAGCGGGGGATGCTGAGGCACAGGGCGTGGGGCTGGCCGGGATGCCAGGACCTGGGCTTGGGTCCAGCTCCTCTTGCTCTTTCCAGGTGATGCCCAGGGTGACAGAGCCTGCAGGACACCTT
>NW_010561553.1:0-825 GCF_000687285.1 Phaethon lepturus | reverse complement strand
GAAGCAGGAGGGGCTGCGCGCGCAGCGTGCGCGTCGGCCTGCTCCGGGGGCCCTCCCCGCTGTTTGCCGCTGCTGTACATGCAGCTGGCTTTGTCACCTTGAGGAGCTTTTCCAACTGTACTAACATTTCAGAAAGTCTCGTCTGAGCTCATAAACCTTGCCCAGCTGAAGAAGGATGGCTGCGTTCATTGTTCCTAGCGACATGATAATTCCTATCTGGTTACGTTGCTCTGTATGACGCTATATGATTAATACATTTCTTGTGTCTCCATGATTAGTATTTAAGCAGCAGCAACGGCGTGCAAGGGTTTTTACAGACTTATTTAGAAAAGACTGTCCCCATTCTTCCTTTTTTAATGTTAATAAAGTAGTTAAAGTCTCGGTAGACCTGTCATAAAAAACATTATCAAAGGAACGAAGATAAGTGCAGAATTATTTGCTGTTTGGAAAATCCAGACACATCACAGAAAGCAATCATAACACAAAATAACTTCAATAAAAGTTTTAAAGAAAGCTTTTTTACAGCCCCAGCAGTAATTACAGCTCATACCGAAATAATCTTCTTACAGTGAGTTTAAGTAAATTTACATTTTAGCACAAGAAATCGAGTCACGCAGTCTGACAGGACAGACTTCACCTCAAGGGAGGGGTCATCCAGGCGTTGCTAGTATAGATAAAGAACTTCACAAAAAATGTACCTGGGGCTCAGGGGAGATCTGCGGAGAGGCTGCCGGCCCCCCGTTTGCTCTTCAGCAACGGGCGGGCGCATGAGGTGGTGGAAAAGGGACCCCAGGGATTACACCAGCAGAGCCCTTCCCAGGCTGC
>NW_010561552.1:0-278 GCF_000687285.1 Phaethon lepturus | reverse complement strand
AAGACCATGACCGAGCGCCTGAAGAACCGCTACTACGTCACCAAGAAGCTGTTTATCGCTGACCTGCAGCGCATCATCACCAACTGCCGCGAGTACAACCCGCCCGACAGCGACTACTGCAAGTGTGCCAACACCCTGGAGAAGTTCTTCTACTTCAAGCTCAAGGAGGGGGGGCTCATCGACAAGTAGGGGAGCTGGCCTGGACCCGTCTTGGCCACTGGCCCCCACCCAGAGGGTCAGGGCTGCCCATGGGCCTTGGCCCTGTGCCCTGGGCAGGG
>NW_010561551.1:6132-12097 GCF_000687285.1 Phaethon lepturus | reverse complement strand
TTTTTTGGCTGGGTTACTGCATTTCATCTGCTGTCCTATGTCTGCCTCTGGTGAGAAGATTGCAAGAGAAACAGGTGTATGATTTTTATAGACCTGTAAAATTTCAGCATATGTAAGATTTAAAATTAATTGCAATTTCTTTTTTTTTAAACCCTTCAGATTATTTAAAAGAAAGTGAGCATTTCATAATTAGCTTAAATCCAAACTCTGCCTGAGGTAGGGTACTTCTCCAGAGGGACAGTTTCTGGTTTACTCTGTCACATTACACCTTGGCCTATGCTTTCTATGCTGCCTGATACATCTCTCTGCTACTTTGCATGTGCGCAGGCTACCTACTCACTGTAGAAAGATGGCAATCCCAGTTGCTTCCTCACCTTAAAGACCTACAATGCTCTGAAGAGTAACCACTGACGTTGGTATACTTCTAACCCCCTTATCTTTGACAGAAACATTAATGTACTGATAACTGCATGGTGGTCAGCATGGCCTAAATTTTTCTGGTGCTACCTCCAATCTCATCATTACCATGATAACCCTATAGGCAAAAATGGTCTTTTGTTAGCATTTGTACAAAATCCTAGAGAGCTGCTTGTGACAACGAGCATTAGAATAAAGCTATGCCAATACTGAAAAGAGAAAGATTTGCTTTTATAGCCATATCGGGGTGTCAGGTTGGTTGATAACCCACATGTAAAACTGTTCTTAGGACTACTGGTTATATGATTAATCCCACCAATTTGCTATGTTCCATCATACAGAACTAGTTTAGAATAAAACAGTAGCTTACTAGAATGAGGAGATAAGTATATTCTTTAATAAAACAAGATAAATAACCAACAGTCTGTAATGACTAATTAGGGGAAATATGCTATTGTACATACCTTAACTAATCCCCCTCTCCCAAGTGCAGTACTGTAACAGCTATCTCATCTCCCTGGAAAATGTTGCATGACTAATATTAGCAAGTTGACTAGGCTCTACACTGTGGGTGAGGAAAAGAGCTTAATAACCTTGGTTAGAAGTTAGAATCCCTACAGGCCCACTTCAGATTTATTTTTGTAGATTAAGAGCTTTCTGTAAATCATAGCTCATTGTTTGAAGGCTAAGCTAATGGTCCCCTCATGAAGTTATACTTGGATACCTTATCTCCAAAGGGAAATATATTCTGGTGGGTGAATAGGAGGGAGTCTGTGTTTTGGTCTTTTACTGATTCATAGTGAGAGTTAGGTGAAATTTTTTTTTAAATCGGTCTAAAGTTTGTAGCTGTCTTGAATTCTGTATAGTAAGCTTGGATTTAAATTACCCTGTTCTCCCCTGATGGAGGCCCAGAAAGTAGGGAATTTGTTTTGATTTTATACTACTATAAAATTTCTGTGGATCTCCCATGAGATAGATGACACTAAGATGTGTATTTCCAGCTAATGAACTACAATTTTAGCAATTACAAATACACTTTTCCTATTGCTGACACTGAGCTCTGTGAAGATCTGTTAAGGCGGGAAATGACCCTGTACCGTAAGGAAAGCTTCAAATATTACTAGTGTCATTACTCAGCAGAATTGTAGTCTCTGGAGCCTACTACTGAAGTTTTTACAACTATTACATTGTTAGGTATGAACGAACATAATTTATCTGTATAAAAAAAGTGGGGCAGGAAGTTTGCATTTATATAAAAGTATAGCTTGTTTAATATTTGACAACAACTACTTAGAAAACATGTCTGCATTATTTTGTTGGTCTACCATGGTTGTTAATTCATTCTTGAGGAAAGAGGTGGGGAGGAATCCATAATAAATCCCGCTAGGCCAGGGATATAAACTGAGACATATGCTACCCCCATTTCTTAGAGTTTTTTCCAGATGTGGTGTTCTTTTCCCTTATGCTTCCCTGTCCTGCTCCCATCTCTGAAGAAACACTTCCCTCAGTAGAGGGAGAACAGAATTTTTCACAGTGAGTGATAAATTTTCCCAATTCCATTAGGGAATGGGTCTACCCTGTCTAATGTCATCACTGTATTTCTGAGGTGCTAGTAGTTAGAAATCACTGAAGACAACATATCTTACAAACATTTTCATTAATAATAAAGCTCTTATCTCAAAATCATGTCTTTAGAATAAGATATAAAAGTGCTAGTTTAATTGGTGGACTTCACAGATTAATGATCATGTTTCTTAGTGTGAAATGTCATTAATGATATGTATCACTACAGTGAGGACTTAACTCAAGCAGCTTACTAACACTGCCCTTTTTTCTAATAGATAAAACCCAAAATATGTGTGGTATGTTTTCTTCACATACAAATAAGATAGATAGCTTAACTGCCTACCATATAAACTGCTACAAAAGTTACTGACTTTCCTCTCTCTCAAAGTTTTATTTGCTCTCCTTTTTCCAGACCTACATCCTGTCTGGGTTTCAGCTTTATAAGGCAGTACTTAGTACTGTAGTTTGATTTTTCTGGTGTCAAGTAGCCAGTGGCATGCAGCTGCAGTAGCTATTTCCTTAGTTATTTTTAATGAGCATAATTTTCAGCAGTTTTTTATCTTTGCAACAGCTGAAGTTGGACTCCATCGATCATAAATTTAAAGCCAAACTCTTCCTAGAACAAACATTGAATGCAAAGTAGCTGGAGAAATCAAGCTTCAGTGTTGCCTGTTCACTGCTGGCCATGAAAACAATCTGCTAACTACAGCTAGACACCAAAGAACAAGTACTTAAGAAGGAAAAGCTCATAAATTTTAGGACTTAATTACAGAACTGTCTTTTTGAAGTGTTTCACTTGATGTGTTTGTTTAAAAAAAACCCTGTTTCTATGCACATATAAAAAAATTAATGACAGTTACTAGACAATGAGGCTACCAACTCAGGTTTACATATTTATCACTGATGCAAGAGCTTCACAAAAAGAACACAAGTTTGCTGGTGTCTCTGAAGCAGAGTGACATCAGAATGGGGATAACTGGATTATGGTTTACCAGGCAACATCCCCGAGCTAGACATATTCTTGATTCATCACACTGGATATGGAAACAGGAGGTTCATGGAGCAGTGACTGCAGGTAGTCTTTTTGCTCTGTAACCAACACCAACGCTGGTGCAATATGCTGTTTACTTTGGAGGTCAATGATGTATTTCAATGACAAAATAAGAGTTGAAGGGAAAAAGCAAGTATTAATCATGTTTCTTATTGATCTATTTTTTCACTCTTACACACAAGTGTCACTTTCACCAAAGGGACCTTAATCCATCCAAACACAAGACCTGGTTGTGGCAGGGGGGGTGGAAAGGGAGAAAAGCGTAACTTTTATTCCAGTGCTTTTTAGCTGGAAAAAACACCAACACAAAGATACAAGCTGTGCTACTGTTCCACTTTGAAATCTATGTTTCAAGTGCTGTTTCAAACTAGGCTCAGCCTAGTTTGAAACTCAGCCTAATTTCAGGACAGCCTGACAGCCAGAGGCACATCCTGACACCTTTCAGCAAGAAGCAGACATCAGAGTTGCACTTAAATTTGTTCTGGAACTACCACTATTATCAGCCCACGCTGCTGAAATGAGTTTCCCTTCTCACCATTTAATTCCTAAGCAAGGATTTTGTCTTACAGAAGCAGCAGCTCCAGCAGTTTGGGTTGTGAAGGAACAAAAACAACTGCTACACCAATCCAATGTCTTTTGAAAATATTTTATGTTAAAAATACACAAAAATATTTCTTGTTCAAAGAGGAAAAATATACTGCATGACGACACTGATCTAGGTATGTTCAGAAGGTGTCTGTGGCTCCACAACCAGTCACTGGAGTGATGAAGCAATTTGGCAGCTAATAGTTCTTTTTCAACTTCTCAATCATTTATCAAGGCCAGAATCATACTGTGACAAAACAGAAAACATGAGACCAGTGGATTACTGAAGCATGTGCAATTAGGAACAGCTATTGCTTTCATGAGAGAACTGCACTTGATTCTGAAATAGAAACTCAAGGCAACTATGCTATGTGCTTTGCTTACGAAGACAAGGACTGCAGAAGTAATACTGCAGTAGAAGAACAGTAGTTCTTTTTGGAAGTGGCCCCATCACAGAAATCGTCTGTTTGTAACTTACCCAGATCAACTTTATTTTCTAAAACAGAACTTGCAAAATAAACTTGCCCCTCAAGGTGACTTCCATTCAAATAGGCCACTTATTCTAGGTGCTGAAATACTGTAACTCTTTATATTGCATTTAGGGTGGGTTTGAGATTAAGGAGTAGTCTGAGTTTCCAAACAACGTTTCATCAGAAAGAATAAAGGCATATAATGAGCCTGGAGATAGCTGTCAAAATATATTACTGAGGCTTAGCAGGATGCAAAAAGATAAGACACTTACTAATACGAGCAATTACATTAGCAGAATAGCGAAGATAAAAATAGCTGGCAGATAATTCCTTTGTTTCTTGAGAGCAATATTTGAAACTAACCTGTAAAGGTACATGAAGAAACACAGCAGATGAAAGCCTAGTTTAATCATGGCTTCCTTCATGTGTGATTTCAGCTGTCCTCGGTTATGGATCTCTGTGGGATCAAATACCCCCATGTTTCCACTTGGCACCATAATGTACCTGAAAGTTTAAGAGAAAAAAACAAACACAAAAAACAAGTACAGTCATCAAAACATTAGGGAGTGGAAGGGGAGAGGGAGAGCTTGCACAGAAGGGACTTTCATCTAAAGAGTTGTTTCACAATTCAATATAAGGGAGCTCTTTTTTAATTCTACTTCAATTTCAAGATATTGCATGTATCTGTGCCACTATGACCCACAAACAAAGAATAAGAGGACAAGAAGTACTAAAAGCATCAGCCCAGCTTCTCGTGTATAAATGGGAGAGTTTCCAGGTAATGGCTGATTCCAGTTCATTTTAATTGTTGTTCCTGGTTACTTGGTGTTAAAAAGGAAACGTCCACCCACAGTGAAGAGATGCATTAAACAAAAGGGACTGGAAAAGAATTCATTTAGCTAAGAATTAGTGATTTATTAAAAAAAAAAAAAAAAAAAGATAATCACAAACTCCAGTGGTCAAAATGAGATAGCATAAGACAAGACAAAGGTTCTGTCTATTATTCCATCTTTGTCACAACCATCCTGTGTTATCTCAGCAGAGACACTGGGTCTGACAGGCTGAGAGATTGGGCAGAAGTGAAGAAGTACTGCTGTACAAACCCACATAGAACAAAAATTGAGTGAAACAAAGTGAAATGTAACCAAGAGGAAGAATAAAACCAGCAAAACAAATGTTTATGTCCTGTGAAAATTCAACAAGCAGCATGTTCTTTTGTCATGAGCATTTCTCAAGAGAACAAATGCAAGCACAGGAAGTTCTCACTCCAGCTGAGCCCAGCCTAGAACAGTGTTATTATTTCACTTAACTATTATACAGGCTTTACCTGCCTGGAATACTACTCTTTCTACACAGGAATTTGACTCCTGGTCTTTCACCTGGAGCAAAAGCAAGGTCTCAGGACAGAACACTTTTTAAATTTTATTTATATACTCGAAGAATGGCACCACTTGTACTCCAAATGGCACTCCCCCACCTCTTACATTTATTTCAAAAACAGGAGGGAAGGAAGGGAACAAGAAATAGGGATGTTTTCTAGCAGCAGCAGGAGACCAAAAAAAAAAAAAAGTTAAGGCCACAGTATTTGTCTGTCTTTCACAGAGGCATTAAAAAAGCACTGCAGCATATTTGACTAATAATGAAGACAATTATGTCTCATTAAAAATAGCTCATGTGAAATAATTACAGTTTGAAAGTCTCTTCTAAATTTGAAGTTTTAAGCGATTGGTCTATTTTTAGTATTGTAACACATATTACTGTCCATCGACTCAAAAATTATTCCAATAAAATGCATTACAAGGAAGAACACAAGTTTCTACCAACAGATAGACTGCATCATAGTTTTCTTATATCTCTAGGATTTATTAATTTTGCT
>NW_010561551.1:0-6101 GCF_000687285.1 Phaethon lepturus | reverse complement strand
CGGTAACACTTAAAAGATGCAACTTAATTAAAGCCTGCAGAATTCAGGAGGTAGTTTTTCCTCAGAGGCCCACAAGCTAGTACAGCTTATATTACACATCTGAGGAACTGTAGTCATGGACACAGTGATGTTAGATGCTGACAAACATAACTGAGGCCAGTTGTCATACTCTAAACAGCAAAAAATTTCTGCAGCAAAACCACACAAAACAAGAAAACTGTCACCTTTAATGAATATACACATTAGTGCCTCCAGTATCTCCATTCAGGGGAAGCTGCTGCCACAGCAAAAGGACATTTCCCTCTAGGTGACACAATTTTGTAAGGGATGTGGAAGTCCTGGTCAGAATTTTCACTGTATTTTAAAGATTTTGGGATTTGGTAGCTTCTTTTTTTTTTTTTACTGCTTCATGTTTATGAGAGGTATGATCTACTTACAGACATGACAAGAATCACATTATTTTGACCTACGGTCTCAGGTATGTCCATATAACAAAAAAGAAAGGGAAGTGTTCAACTTTTGTTTGTGGTTTTTGTTTGTTTTTTGTTTTTTTGTTTTTTGTTTTTTTTTAAGAGTTGCTTTCTTTTTGTTTACTCACATTCAACATTTCCTTTCTAATTCTTGCTTCTTCTACATAGCAGCAGGTCTAAGAAATATTTTAAAACTAAAAAATATTTTAAAACTAAAAAATACCTATTTTGAAATATGATTAGATTTCAAATAAGCTGCTTCAATATCCAGTTTCAAAACAAGGAGAACATAAGACAAAACTATGTCTCACTGGAGATTGTATAAAACACTACAAAGGTCAGCAAAAAATAAACCAAATTAAATGAGCATATGAGTATGCTTAACAGGAAGGGCCAGTAGGATGTTACAATAAACATGCTGCAGTTTTGAAAGTCTCCCCGATACTGTTTTTGACCAATTTAGCCTCCCCAGAATTTGTTTCTGATGTCCCTTTCACATAAAACCTCTCTATTCTCTCTGAAATCACTGAGACAATGAGTAAATTAAGCCAGTACTGCCTCTAACTGTACCATTTACTCATCAAGATTAAGCAGGTTTTGAAGGAAAAAAGGATAAGGGGAACGGATTATTATCCTCCCTTTCTCTCTATTATCACTTAGATATACTACAAAGCACAGACTTCTTCAATCTCAACACAATTATTTTGATTTCTGTACTCATCTTGGAGTAGAATGATAATCTTAAACCTTTCTGAATTCATGCGCAGCAACACTTACTCCAGAAATTGGTTCTTGAAATACTATAACATATGAAGAAGATTCAGACACATTCAGCTGACACTGGAAGTTTGCAGCTGATGATAATGGGTTCACACTTCATCTGACCCTACTTAATCCTAGTTTAGTCATTGACACCTTCTCCTCTCTTCAGTGTATTCAAACTACTTTACAGTCCACCATTTTTCTGACTACCATACCTTTTGTCCATTGAACACTGGGACAAATTTAAGTTCTATCACAAATTATCAGATGTCCTTCCTAATGCTAACCAACATGCTTGCTTTTGCAGACCTCTAACTCCTTCACTACAGATGGGATAGCCCAGGCTATTAATGTGGGTGAAATTCCTTGATCCTCAGAAAGAAGGCAGGATTAGCAATACAGGCTTAACGTTTTGACTTCCTGAGGCAGGACAGGCAACATATCATATTGTCATACTCATTTATTGCCTACACTGCACATCTAAAATTGAGGAAACAATCCTGGATTTTAGGATATTCAGAATGTCTACCCCATGTATGACAAATATAAAAATGAGAGCTGTCAATTCAAAACAGCAGTAAAGCTTACTGCCTGAAGTGCGGAAATAGATATAATTGTCTATTTTAAAATTCTCTCTGACCAGGTTTAGGAGGGAAAGCAAGTGGCTATTTTAAACATTAACAGAAGTAAGCAAAAGAAAGCAGCAAAGGGGTAGCCAGTAAAAGAAATCTTCAAAGCTTCAAAGAAAATTGTCTCTCTAGTGTCTCTGTAGAAACAGCCTAGCTTAAATGAAACACCACATAGAAACCCCATACTTGCCAGCAGATACCAAAGGGAATACTGGTCATTTTGTGCAATAGTGTACAATACAGTTGTCCACACAGCTGGCCAAACAAAACTATCCCTATATGTGTGTGCATTTAGGCAACATTTGTTAAGCATACAAGTTAGACTGTTTCATGTTACTGCAGCTTAGAAACATCTGAAGACTGTGCTAGCAGTTTTGTAGAAAACAAGAGTGTTAAACGCATGATTATTCTGTCCAAAGAGACAAGATGGGCAACCAAAACCAATGTAAACGTGGGGGAGGGACATGACAGTAAACGAAGGATGGTACGGAGCATAACTCCACAGCTCAATGATTTTACAACCATCAGCCATGCTGACCTAAGTACTTTCATGCTGCTATCACTATTAGGCATGTAGGCACAGCATGAAAAACATTAACAACTATGTTTGCAGTACTACATAATTCAAATTAACACGCTATTATTTCCTATGAACTTGGGAATGACTCACTGTCCTGGTTTCAGCTGGGATAGAGTTAATTTTCTTCATAGATGCTAGCATGCGGCCATGTTTTGGATTTGCGATGAAAAAATGTTGATAACATACTGATGTTTCCAGTTGTTGCTAAACAATCAAGGATTGTCTAGCTTCTCATGCTGGCCTGCCAGCAAGCAGGCTGGGGGTGCACAGGAAGCTGGGAGGGGACACAGCCAGGACAGCTGACCCAGGCTGGTCAAAGTGATATTCCATACCATATCATGTCATGCTTGGTATATAAAGATGGGGCAAAGAAGAAGGAAGTGGGAGATGTTTGGAGTGATGGCGTTTGTCTTCCCAAGTATCCATTATGTGTGACGGAGCCCTGCCTTCCTGGAGATGGACAAGCACCTGCCTGCCCATGGGGAGTGGTGAATGAATGCCTTGTTTTGCTTTGCTTGTGTGCATGGCTTTTGCTTTACCTACTGAACTGTCTTTATCTCAACCCATGACTTTTCTCACTTTTACTCTTCCAGTTCTCTCCCCCCATCCCACTGTGGTGGAGCAAGCAAGCAGGTGCGTGGTGCTTAGTTGCTGGCTGGGGTTAAACCACGACACTCACAAATCAAGATTCCTGGGTGCTAGACAGAATGCAAGGAAAGGCCAAAAGCTTCATATGCTTTACACTGTTGGTTTCCTTGTAATTTTAATTGCAAGGAGAGGAGGGGTTTATGTTAGATCCATGAAGACTGTTAGCAGCTCAAGAACACAACCAAAACATCTCATCACGACATACCATTTATCTTCATACTACACTTAAAGCTAAACCAATAACAATGGAAAAAAAAGTACACAACCCTTTGTACTTACCTATATATATTCCATGTTGCTACTGGCAAATTAAGGAGAAAGATGAACCAGTGCAATGAAATAAGCATTAATACAGTTACAAGAGCATGACCAATCACCTCAGGGACGACCCACTGTAAAAAAGGGAAGAAAAGAAAAAAGTTATATGCACAAATATAAATTCCTTTCTGAAAAAGAGAGATCTCTATGGAGTTATCACCTGATTCTAATCATATAAAACTCAGACAGAAAATTCATGTCAGAAGCATGCGATTCATCACAATGTGGGGAAATTAATACCTTCAGACAGATTCCATGTTAGACAGAAATCAGGCCCTAAGATATTGTTACAGAGGTACTTTATCCAAGTATTACAAAAATTTCTAGAGAGAAGCACAGCAGCTGTTTGAACACAACTATATTACACAAGCACTTAAGAAAGTGAGTTAAGAAAGCATACAGTGCACATTTGAAATCACTGCAGAGAACAGTGGATTTAGGAATGAGGGAAGCACATAATTAAAATCTGCACAGACACAGGACATACAAACACCCTCAGGCTTGGAACAGGTAAGAAAGTTGATCAATATGAAAACTGGCATAGTTAAATTGGGTCAGGCCCTGGCAATAACGCATTTTTGGCTTGATAGCACCCTGCAGCATTCGCTATTAAGAAAGAAAATACTTTTAAATTAAAGTTAACACCCACGTGGGAAGGCCACATTGATTTAATGAAATCAGTTTTAAGCAGACTTGGTTAAAACAGTACTTTTCCTTATCACAGTAAAACTCTCTACTGTTCAGGAATGGTTAGAAATTATACAGAAGCATCAGAGACAGTTGCTCTAAAGATCTCAGAAGTCACGAGTAGACGTCCTTGGTGTGGCAGGCACACCTACAAGAACAAAAGCACAGAACTCAAGAGCTCTGCAAAGAGCTAAGTGTCATCTTAGTCCCATGAATTCAGAGTAGCGCCCATCTCAGAGCACCAAGGGCCAGAAGAACAGCCTTTCGTGACTGAATTTGCTGAAAGATGGGCATCCAAAAATGTAAGCAGGCTGAAATAAAGCATACATGCAAAATATTGCCAGTCAAGGCTCTTCAGATATACAACACTGTTATTTGTGATGCTAAGACAAAGGACTGTTTTCTTAAACCACATTAAATGCAAAGAATAATAATTTACTTTATTGAGTTTTGAGCAGCACGATCTAGCATTAATGTAGTCACATTCCAAATCTGATAGTGTAATTATCTGAAGTCCAAGATAAGGAAAAACTGTATGGTAACTCAGAATACACAAAGCTTTATTTTTGTCCAATAAGTTGGGGAGAGCGCTCTGCTCTCAGCATAGACTGTCATCTTCTACAGCTGATCTGCCAAAGGCATATTTCAGTAAGTTATAACTCATTCCTACTGTAGGTAGAAAGTTAGGCCATATTTTATCACCAGGCCAAGTGATTTTATGATGTTTTTCCCATGGCAACCATTGCACAAGTGCTAAAGTTCAGTTCAAACTTAAAACAGGCCAGGAGGCAAACTCAGTATTTTTAGTATCAGAATTATTACTACAACACTTGAAACCACAACTTAGAAGGAAGAAAAAGCTAAGGCACTTTTTAAACTTTCCTCACAGTAAAGCTAAACTGTGCAGTTTTAAGAAGTTGCTCTACTTTTTTTACATTTACAGCAACATTGGCTTAATTCATATTTTGCTAGGAAACAAGCAAATAGGACAAGGGGTAATGGTTTTAAACTAAAAGAGGGTATATTTAGACCAGATATAAAGAAGAAATTTTTCACAATTAACGTGGTGAAACACTGGCACAGGTTGCCCAGAGAGGTGGTAGATGCCCCATCCCTGGAAACGTTCCAGGTCAGGCTGGACGGGGCTCTGAACAACCTGGTCTAGTTGAAGATGTCCCTGTTCATTGCAGGGGGCTTTGACTAGAGGATCTTTAGAGGTCCCTTCCAACCCAAATTATTCTATGATCCTCTGAAATAAGAATGTAACATCATTATCAAATGAACTTTCAGCAAATGAAGTATGAAGATTTCAGAGAGAAAAATCCTCTCAAAAAAGGGTTAGCATGCACGTAATCATGCTATATCCTGTAAAGCTCATGCTCCTTTTCTCCAAGACAAGGAAAGAGCACGAGATTTGTTTCTATCCCTAAAAAAAAAAAAAAAAAAAAAAAGGGTAAAGCTTTTTAGTTTTTCAGCAAATAATCTGTCCTTCTAGGATGAATTTCTTTCAAGCGCTTCTGTACTTTTTTCTATTAGAACAGGGTAGATTCTGAAATAGCACCAGGATTTGAAAGATTACGAGAGCCAATTCTCCTTTATTCAGAAAAAATAAGAAAAGGAAGACAAATCAGTGCTTTTACATTCTAAAAACGCCAGGTAGCAAAGACTGTAGGCAAGTTTTTAACAAAGAATTCTGTTTGTCGAGGAACTCAGAATCTCCCAGCTATGAGCTCACACCTAAAACGGAGTAAGGAATCCTTACAGTTAAGAAACCATCGTCTGGCCATATTTTTTGGGGCCTGGGTAGTTTTCGAGGGTGTGAAACCTGCTTTCAGCACCCGTTTGACTACTCCAACACCAAGCACATGCTACTTCTGCCGAGGCATGATGTATTTTCCACAGCACGGGCCGCACACGTCCGTGGCAGCCTACAGCCACCCGAGCTCCAGCCCCTGCAGAAGCGAACATACTTCGGGCACTGAATCACCCGCTCTTTCCCCGCCTCCG
>NW_010561550.1:0-1089 GCF_000687285.1 Phaethon lepturus | reverse complement strand
GTACGTCGCGTGCGCTTGGCGGGGAGGGGGCTGCGCGGATGGGCGATGCTCCCGGGCGTTTAATCCCCACCGGCCCCGTTCTGCCCGGGATGGCTCCCGCCAGGCGTGTGCCACCTCGTCGGCTGCTCCGCTGCCATTTATTGCCGTTTATTGCCCAGTCACGAGACGTGGGGTGCTGATTTGCAGGCACGTCGGACGGTTCACCAGCACCTCGTCAGGTGGGTTTTTCTTTGTCTTTCAGAAATTGCTCTAAATGAAGATTAGATTTACACCGCAGCGCCTAATTATAAGCAGTGACTTTGTTTCCCAGTTCCCTTTGGCAGGACTCGCTACAGTAATACCGGACGGCTTGGATTTCTCATCAGATAAGGAGGCGCAGACACCTTGCGATGCGTACATAAAGACATATATTTTAGGCACATGTTTTACCCTCTCTCCCCCTGGTAAATGGCAGGGCAGAAAGCTCTCTCTGGCCCTCAAGCAGCTGCCTTTTAACCCCGAGATGAAATCTTCAGGGCAGATCTTCGGCAAGTGAAACTCCATTCCAAACAGCCGCCCTGTTTCCCGTAATTAACTGCTGCAGGATCAGCCTCCGCGTCACTCCTTCCAACAGAAAAATACTCTGAGAGTGTAAGTCAGCGGGATTCCTGCTTTTACATCACTTAAGGGTTTGTGAAATCCAGCCTTTCCTTTTCCTGAGGGAACCAGCAATTGTCCCCAAGCACATTCCCTACCTCTGCGTGTGCGTGTTCACATGTATCATATCACGTTGGTGCAGGTACATACATGTCACATAGGATGGAGGCCAGACCCTCTGCATGCAGCATGGCTCGGGGAGGGCTGGGATGGGGGCAAGGCAGGGAAATGCCCCTCTCCTGGGGCCGGGAAAGGCACGCCAGCTCCGCAGGGATGCCTGGGGGCCCAGGGTAGGTCTGACCCATCCCAGCCCTCCCCCCGGTTTTGTCTGGAAGTTTGGCTCAAGCCGAGACGGGGTTTGTCCCTCTGCGTGCTCGCTTTTGCCTGGTCGCTCCGGTTCCTCTCCCAGGTGCTTCGCGTTTGCACGTCACACCGGCGGCCCCGGCGCAGCCC
>NW_010561549.1:38704-45793 GCF_000687285.1 Phaethon lepturus | reverse complement strand
GCATGCAGCCTCTCCGAGGGGGGGGGGAGGACGAGCGCAAGCAAGTAGTTTGCGTGTCCAGCTAACGGTAAAGCGGGACTGCTGGTGCCAGCCAGCTTCTAAAACTCTGGTCAGTAAACAGGCGTCCATTTTTCAACTTCCAAGATGTTTTTTTGTGTGGTTAAAAACAAAAAACCAACCACCAACTTGACGCTATGACGGCTAATTAGAAAGCGGGGACGGGAGGATGAGTCACCGGGCGCGCTGGCTGCAGCGAGGGCCGCTGCTGAATAAACGTGGTGTTTTCTGGAAAGATTGGTTTCTCCTTACTGAAATCCGAGGTGGAAATGTCTCATTCCTACTCAGTTCGTAAGTTGGTGTGTTACATACATGTTTACATAACTGTAACTGTTTTTCTATTCTTCTGTATCTTCCTTAAACAAAAGAATATATTTGTTCAGTCTGAGACACAAGCGGTGCCAGCTGAACTTCATTGCCAACTTGAAAAGTATCAGAGGCCCATGGTAGCCAACGTTAGGAATTTTTATTTAGGTTGGGTGACTCTTAACTAATTCTGGACCTAATTAGAGTGTCTGTCACTCTTCCTACTCTACGGAGTTTGTCACAAAAAAATCAAAAGTAGCTGTGGTCGAGAAAATTCACCTTCCCTCCGTAGCTCTGCCAAGCCAGACAAATTAAAGCAGCATTACGTTTTCAATGAAGAATGAATACGAGATTTGGTTAATCCACGTTTCTTTCCCCTTAAACGTGTCTGTCTCTTCACTGACAAAAGAAAAGCTGACTTTGTTACTTTACTGCATGGGCTGCCGTTTTCGCCCTCCCCCAGGCGCAGGTACCGGCCTGCTGCTCCCGCTGGAACGTGAAACTTGCCCAATGTTAAGTGCCACTTAATCAGGAGTCACTCAACACCTGACTCTGAGATAACATTCACAACTCTTCCTCAGCGAAGAAACTTGATTCCCGACTACTTCAGGCTGATGTTTTCACCTCTCTAGTGGCTTGTTCTTGTTTCATCAGATTTATACAGCCTGTTCGTTTTCCTAATCAGAGATTAGGGTGGGGAGGAACCCTCAATTGCTGTGATCTGGGTGGTTTTTTTTTTTTTAAGTTCACTTCACTAAGCAGTGCAGCGGTTAAGTGTTTAGCTTAGGGCGGTGTTAGCATAGTAGGACAAGATCGTGAAGGTTTGGTGTGGGCCTTTTCTCGAAGTGCTTGCTGTTCTCACTGCAGTTTTATCTGGGATTTGAGGGAGTCTCCTGAAGCGTTGCCAGCAGCATCAAGGGAACAATGAATATAATATGATTAATAGCAGATCCCCTGCCCCCTCTTGTGTGCAATTCTCCTTGCAACTGCAAAAGAAACATGCGCTTGTAATGATAGTTGGTGGCCTCCCTGTTTGTTCCAGCTAGTGTTCCCAAGCAGCCACTATTACACAGTTTATTTTTCCCCACTCCCTGTGATTCTTTGTTTTGTCCTCCCTGTGCCCGTGTACATCCTGTCTGCTGCTCACTTCTCATGGCAGTTTGTCTGCCTTCACAGTGGAGCTGCACTGAAGCTGCAAATCATACTGCTTATCACAGTGAAATGGGATAAATGCTTTTCTAAAGGAAAGGAGAGTAACAACTGCTAGGAACTTAAGAATCGCTTGTAAACGCTATTTCTGAAGTGTCATTTAAAGGTTTCTATCTGCAAGGCTTCTCTTGAACAGTTGCACGATTGCATTGTGGTAACATTGGGTGCGCGTGCCTTTTAGAGTCAGAAATTGGTGATCTCTAAAAATATTACTGCATATGCCAGCAGTAGGGTGGGAAACTGGCAAAAAATGAACACTGACTCTCAAGCTAAAGAAACACAAACTTCACTGGATTTGTAAATCCTGTAACCTCAAAATATCCTACTTTGGTGGGGGGCGCACACGTTATTGAAGACCGTTACTGAGAGCGAACTGTTGATCATGAGAAAATCACTAGTGTAACTTTTACTTCTAATGACAATGGCCAGAAAGAGGGGTATCAGGGATACTCTCCAGTGCCTTTTGTAACCAAAAAAACAATAAATGAGCAGTCGCAAACTGAAGATAAACTACTGAGTTCTACACTGTTTTATTCTGTGTGTTTATTCAGATTAGATTTTGAGGTTGGTTACATCTCCCCGTTTTCCCTAGGGTGGAATTGCAACCTGTGGCTTTGGAGCTGCCCTTTTAGAATTTTCTCCCCCTACCAAGATTTCCAAACTCTGAATGAGAGATTTAAAAAGAAGTTCATGCCCAGGTGTTTTCATCTATTCTTTCTGTTACCTTGAGTAAGCGGTTCCTGCTGTCATGGTTTACTGAAGGATGGAAAGATGATTTAGAGGAAATTCTATAGCATGAACTCTCAATTTCAAAAATTGAGGTTGGGTTTCTTGAATGTAAATCCCTCTTTGAAGAGCTGTGTTAGATATGGAGATGTGCCTTTTCTAAGACATACATTGATCAGATCTAGAGGTCCTTAAAACAATTTCAACTCAGGTCCAGTTTTGCTCCAGCATTGGAGCAGGTTTATAGCAGCAACTTCTTAATAGACAGTAAAAAAAAATTTTAAAAATGAACATACTCATTCACCTTCTTTGCCAGCATCATAATTTTTATAAATTCTCTTGCATGGTATCGGGATGTAGCAAGATCGTACATGGAAAAAAAAATTGAGCTGCAGATGGTGATTCCTTTAAGCATACATACACAGAGTCTTGTTTCTCTGGCACTGGAGTTCAGGAATCAGTGTCTAAGAATTTTTTTTTTCTTTTAATGTACAAAACCGTGCGTAGAAGGGATAGTATTTTTCAGATAGAACAAAGTGGTGTGATCTCCGTGAAGCAGACCTCCTGCTGTGTGTTTTGCCTCTTGCATTTTCTTGAAAAAATGTGGTAAATATAGGCATTGGCTGCTATAACTGAAAGGACATTATGCATTTATAATCTCTGTAGGTTGCATTATCTGTCACTCATAAATGTTTCTGGGTTGATGTGCCCTAATAACCAGCTTCTGTTCCTAGTTTCTGTTGTAGGCTGAAGTCTTCTCGGGCCACAGGGACAGTAAACAGTAGCTTTCCTTACTGATTTCTACTGAAGTAGTGGACCGGGATATTTACCCTGTAGTCTTTCTGGGAGAGTCTGCTTTACTTCCAGCACAGTTTAAAACTGGTTTTAGCTTGTTTGTTTGTGTGGGGGTAGGACAGGACAGGATTGCTCAAATTCCCTGTGCTAATGTAGAACCTTCTGCTGTTCATATTCACCTTTTTTTGTGTGTGTGTTCTGGAAAGCTCTTCTTAGCTATCCTATTTCGTAACTGGCTCTGATTTCTCTAAATTTTCCTTCCGATGTTTATTGAACATATAGTGCTTGTCTTTTAGAATGATAATCAGTATAACCTATCTGGCTATTTCTCAAAGCAGTACATGAATTTTAAATAGCAGAGAGGCCACATCCCTGAACAGATGGAGGAAGGAAAACAGAAGATTGGCTGAAGTGCTCCTAAGTGTTGCATTCACTCATTTGTGGTATGCCGTCGTCCTTCAGTAGTCTGCTGAAGTCTAGATCTGGAAGGCTAAGACAACAAAAGGGATCAACTTCACAGTTTGTGGTATCAAAAATTCTGAACGATGTATCACTGCAGCATGCCCACTGGGCACTCTCGCCAATGAGATGTCGGTAGAAATGCATAGTTTTTTTCAAGATAAGTAAATTAAAAGCACAATACAATAATAATAATAATGATGTAATCCTTGCAGTAGACAGTTTTAGGAATGTCCTGATAAATACAAATAGATTCAGAGTGAAAATGATATGCCAGAAAAAGTGGTATGTCTTTTTCTTGCTGCCTCCATGTGCTATTGTAGTCTTTTGGTAACGATGCTGTGAAAGTAGAGGATGAGTATTTTTCATTTTGGGTGTTACTACTTAAACATATTCCCATTTCCAGCACTAGAACAGGCAACTGTAAACATTCTTTCATAATAAACCTCAGGGCTGTGGTGTGATGGAGAATAGGAAAATTAGTGATGCCTATCTAAATTTTTTTCCTAGTGCTAAGCTTTGTCTGTCCTAGGGAGGAAAAAGGGCCTTACGTAATGAACGTGGACAATTACAGAAAGTTTATTTTATTTGAGGGAAGAATTTCTTATGTCCTACAGTAGGAGAAATAATGTTGCTTTTTATTCAATGCCTATTCAATCCAGTTATAAATTGAGGGGGCAAAACTAAATTATCCTTTTAAATTGACCTATGACTGTTGTTCATAAGAAAAATAGCCATGTAGATAGCAATATTTCTGATAATACTAATTTCAGGAATTTTGAATTAATACGTTTAATATATTAATAACTTTAATGAGGCTTCTTTTTCTCTTTTCCGGTTTCCTGTATAGAATATCCATTAGGTGATTTGTTATTTCCAAAGCTGTCATTCCCCTTCTTTTTTCCACAATACTGTTAAAGTAGGAAAAGCAGTTCTGTCTCTTTGTCTTAGATTTCTTTTGTTTTTCACCTTGATTCTCTACCACATAAGTAATGTCATCCTCCTGGGTCCTGCGTCAACATTGCTCGCATGTTGTTGTGACAGGATTAGAATTGAGGATTTCAGTCGGAGGAATCTTATTTTGAAATATCCTGAAGTTGAAAATGAAGAAAATTAAGGTCAATATGAAGCTTGCTTTAAGCTTGCTAGAAGAGGCAGAAGACAACATTTGGAGAAAGAATAAATGTTTGAGGTTTTCAGAGGCTGAATAATAGAGTATGACACATGAGAACAGACTGGAGACTTGTGTGTTTTATGGGGAAGACAATGGGGGCATCCTGTTAAATGAAAAGCAAAGCCATTTAAAAATGATAAAATAAAATCCCTTATACAGTTAGCAGGCACGTGCTATTAGAGGAGTTATTAGTGTACTAAAAAGCATTTTGTATTTTTAATAGGAGAATATTTATAGTTAGTAGAGTTTATATTTATAAGGGTATTCTGTGTATACATTAGTCTCCTCCTGATTCTGGAAGCTAAACATCCCTTTGGTAGATTCACCCTTTTCAGTACTGAGGAAGATGAGGCTCTGGTGTGATATGGCATGATGAATGCTATGTTTCTATGGCAAACAGGTATTGATAATGAATACATTAGTGCCGGAAATGTTATCTTTATTTTGAAGGAATAACCCTTCTCTTTTGCTTTCTTATTTTATGGATACATAATATAAATGTTAATTATGTCTTTTCAGGAATGCAGAAGGCATTTCTGATCTTTCTAGAAGTAAAGCATTCTAAGTTCTAATTCTCTTTGTTGCCTTAAGTCATTCATTGGCTCAAAAAGTTACAAAAATGTTGACTTGCTTGGCTGTAAAAGCAAAATTAGTCTGCTTTTAGGAACCTTAATTCAGTGTGTTTTGAAGTGCTATAATTTAAAAACCAGCCTTTTTTAAAGGTGTTTTAAAGATTTTTTTTTTTTCAGTTCCATAAACTAGCACAGCTAAGACAATTTTTTAGTAGTGTCTTAGGACCTCTGTGGAACTTCTGCCCTGCTTGTACCTTGTGACAGTTGTCAATCCTGAACCACTGCAGTTTGCAGAATGATGTTTCAAGACGCCAGTTTCATTTTGCTTAAAATGCTACACTGTGACATCTTAGTGGCTAATAAAGAGCAATTTGTCAGTGGGTAGCTAGCCATGCAGTAAGGGCAGGGCAGTAACTGGTAATCCTTTCACTTGCCCAAAGACAGTAAGAAACCCCCACTCATCATCCAGAGTTCTGCAAAGATGCTTGGATGTTAAAGAACATCTAGACCTAGGAAAGATGTATAAAGCAGTAAAAATAAATATTTGGTGTTTACTGCAAAATTTCAGGATTTCTGGCTCTTCTGTAATCCAAGGCTGTGTGACATTTAACTCTTCCATGACAGATGCATGAAGTTTGCCTCTCATCCAAACTAAACTTCACTTTGAAGTGTGACAGGTTTTGCTTTAGAATGAATGAAATCATTAGCAATATTCCTAAAAGTTTTGAGGACAGAAGGAAATATATCATTTAAAGACTAAGAAAAAAATTTAGAATTTCTTAATGAAGTATTGTATGTCTCCTGTAATGCTTTAAAACTTAAGACTTAAGCAATTATGACTAATCTGAATGAACTGTTTTCCATTTCACAGGGTATTTTCCCTGGTCAGTAGTATGCTGTGGTCCTTAATTTGACAGTTTTTGTCATTCTTAGTACCTCTCCATTCCTTTTTTTATATGTCTGTCATACTAATATGGGATACATTTACTAATCTGTCTCTTTGAAGGTACCTATTTTGAAATGTTGCTATGAGGATTATAGCATTAAGAAGTGTGTAACGTTAGATATTTATTTTGAAATAGAATATACAGATGTTACTCTTAAGAACTATACATCTTCTTGCTGGTACTAGTAGGCAACTTATTTTAGGTTACAGCCTTTTCATTAGATTTTCTGCCTTGATTGTTCAGTTCTAATTTCGCATCACCAATATTGGTTTCAGAGCAGATGTAATGCATACTGTAAATTAAATGTGCAAGGTGACTTTTTCCTACTTCATATTCTTTCTTATGTCATGAAAGATCCGAAGAGCTTTTGTATTCTGTTGGAACTCGATAATTTGCTCTGATTAGTGCTTAGAATCCTTTTGCAGTTAAAGGATGTTATTTTAATGTTTACATTGTTACAAATAATGCAATTTTCGTAGCAAGTCTAGCAGTTAAGTTGCCACTGCTTTCAGCGATTGTTCTGGTTTGCGACACTGGTGTTCAGTGTGGTTGATGAACAATCATTTAAATTACTTATCATAACTATAAGTAGTGGATATTTAGTGTGTAAAAAGTGTGTCTTTTTAAAACGAAAAAATATGAACAGTGTACGTTATTACTGAAGTTCTTAGAAAACGTGAAGTAGGCTGGAATCATAATTTTAAATAGGAATTGCTCCAATTCAGACCCCAGGTTTAACATAGATAGTAATAACAGAACGTCCTTAAAAGGTGTCTGTTGAGCAGAGAGAACTATTTTATCTATTTTTCTTGGCTCTGTGTACCGTGCACACCTATGTTTCTTA
>NW_010561549.1:34066-38673 GCF_000687285.1 Phaethon lepturus | reverse complement strand
AAGAGTTCTAAATAAAATTTAGGTCTTCTTATAGGACAAAACACATTTACTCTATCTTTCCATTTGAAGTTAATAAAAATAATCAGGTAAAACCTTTTTTTCCCCCCTTGCTTTTTCAAAGATAAAATTTTGAAAGGAGTATCAATTTCAGACATACTATTTCTAGTGGAGCTGGTGGTAGAATTCTCATTGAATTAGCAGAAACAGACTTAGACCAATGCTAAGTGCTTCTGAAAATCCCAGTATATTAGATTTCAATGGATCAAAATACTTACTGCTTAAACACAGAGAGGGACAGGCATTGATATGACACATGCATTTCACGATCCTTCAACACACCGAGCGTTTAACCTGCTCAGGAAACCTAGCTAATACCTTTAATAAAAAATCACAAAAGACTATCATGGTGCTTCAGACTTAGCTGTGGAGGAAGAAACCTGCTTGTTAACATGGTAATCACAGTGAAATTTTTAAAGTACATTTCACTGTTCGTCGTGATAATGGTAGCATAGTAATAATTTTTCTTATACACAGAATGATAAATTGTATGAGGTTTCAAATGGGGGAGCTGGGGAATGAAGAGGTTTTAAGTGGACTACTCTGTAGATAGGGATAATTGATGTATTTATATTACATTAAAGAGTAACATTTCGTAATGGAAAATTCTGCCAGTCTGATCCCTACCCCACCCTTTTATTGTACAGCTAGTGTTCCAAGATGTTGCTCAGTTGGTTGGGCTAATTCTGCAAGACAGAATTAGAATTTTATGATGAGTGATTTACTGCAGCAGAAAATGTTGATCAAGTAAAATTGGACTGTAAAAATACAGAATTGGTAGTGGATATAAGAACAACTGTTTTTTCTCTTTCAGGTTCTTTTTGACTTAGTTTGATGTTGAATGTGTCCATTTTGGTGGAATGTGTATATTGGAGGCTTATATGTAACTTTACCCAAAATTTTTTTAAATACGTTAATACAGTGTGATGATGTTGTCTGTATAACAATACCCTGCTTTGGAACTTAAAATTTGAAAATGCTAAACTTTTGACCTTGGGTAGATGTTGCCATGTATAATGCATTATATTCAGCTGGTGAAGTAAAAATTGCATTTTTCTGTGCTCTAGTTTGTGGAAAAAATAGTGTGTATTGGGCTGCAATGCCTGACGGCTGACATTTATCAAGAGAAACATGAGCTTTACTCATTCTCACATTTTTAAGCAGCTTTCAAAGCTTTACATGTATACACATGTTCAGCATATGTCTTGCAGCTTTGAACATTTTGTTCTAAAGATTTTAACTCTCATTAAGATGAGAATCCAGACTGCAAACCCATAACGATTTTCGTTTATCAAATTTAGTCACAACATTAACATTTTGTAAAGTGGTGCTATAGTGTAAAACAGTAAGAGTAATGTTTAAAGCTTAAAAATACTTTTTCCCTATTAAATGTTTTAGTGAACTTTTAGACCCGACTTTCAGTACACAGGGTTGTTTTGAATGTATGATACTCTTTCAGAAGCATACATTTTCTAGAAATCATGAAATTAAATACAGTAGAAATGCTATTTCTTTGTTAGAATAAAGTGCTAAAGCTTCTCTTTGAAAAAGAAAAAAAACAAACAAGAAGATGCATTTTCTTTTCAGTGATGAACAAATTGTCTGGTAGCCATTTTGATATCTTTGTAAACAGTTTGTGTGCATTGGCCAAACAATGAAAAACTTGTTCTACTTGCTTTAAATGTTGTAAAGAATTACGTGATTGTCTTGAAATGTTCTCGGTATGTGATTATTCTTGCTTAATAATCCTCTTAAAGAGAGAATTGTCTGGAAGAAATGATTATTTTCATATTTGACAAATTTTCTGCTGGTCTACATAGTTTGCTGGTCTATTTTTAGATTCATAGTTTCCTGTTACTTCAGTAACTCAGTGTAGTGCTAAACAGATCACACTGTCTGACGCCAGGTAACTCGAAACTGTGGGCGACTCCTAAAGATAAAACGGATGGGTATGATTGTGATCGGCATAATTTTAATTGCTGATCAGTGGTGTAAGGTACATTTATTTCTCCTTACTGATGTTCTTGCTAAATATTTCATACCAACATTACTAACGTTCATACCAAATACTTTTAGTTTGTCATTTCTACATGGATATAGTTTCAGATGGCCTAATAAATAATTTTCTTTCTTCTTTAAATAATATCCTAAGTGATAAAGTCAAAAGATAAATTAAGGTCTGAGGCCAGTCTGGGATTCAGACTTTGCTGGACCAGTTTGTTAAAAATTGGATATTCAAGATGGGATTTCGTTGCTCCAGTTTGGAAAGAGCAGGGTTTTAAACAGTAGTTGATCTCAAACACTCCTGGGAGGCAGAATGGATTCACAATATTTTCTGTGTTGTTTTGTGTTGACCTCAGCCAAAATTCTGGTCATAATTGTAGCAACCCTCAAATCCTCCTTGTTTATTTGATGAATTTAAAATGTGGAATTACTTTTGTCAGATCACTTCAAGATATTACTAATGCATAACCAGGTATTAAAAGTCATACAGGCAACAAACAAGTCAAAACAAGATGGCAGTGGAAAATATGTCTCTTTCTTGAGCTGGTTGGTCTTGAAATAATCCATCTATTTTAACTACTGTCTTTAACAATTTTGCACATTCGTTTAAAAAAATAAGTGCACTGATTAATGAAATTTTAAAATTTCTGAATTTTTGAAAATTTTGCTTAGTGTTTTCTTTAGACTCCTGAGAACCCTAAATTGATTCCTAGTAAAATGTGGTCTTGCAGACAAAATAAGCCATATGAGTAAGCAGAAAAAATCCTTTTATAAACAGGAATAACAAGTTAGCGTAGTCACGCCAGCATAATTTTTTAATTACTTGTGAATATCTGTATATTACAGGTGGTTCAGAAGATCCATTTTCCTCTTTAGCAGTATCTCTTATAATTTGTCTGCTGTTTAGGGAGTACTGGTAGAATGATGAGCAAATGACCTCTTATATAAATGTTAGTTTTTTTCCTTGTCAGACTGTGTTTATATACTTTTATCCTGTGAAGTCTTTCTTCCATGTATCCCCCCGTATACACGTGCTCAAGAATGTGTATATAGGCACCTCTTTACTGAGGAAAGCTGCTCTTACATGACGTTTCTTGAGATATTTTGGGTTACTTTGTTGGAAACACAGGTGATCTCTCTTTGCACTGTGATCTTGGTGGTGGTGGTGCTTTGGGCTTGTTTTGTTTTGTTGTTCGTTTTTTTGTGTGTCTTGTTTTGAAGGTAGCAAATAAGATATTTTGTTGTAGTGACTTGAAGCTTGTCTGTCCTTTTTTGGCTAGCCCCAGTTCTAGAATCAGTGTCTCAATTTCATAGTTGTAATACACATGTTGCCAAAGTGGGACCGATGGAGGGGCAAGCACATGAAGCTCTTAAAAGTGAGAACCTTTCTTTCTGACTTAGATTTTGGTATGCTTTCTTAATTTTATACAAGCGTAAATATATGGTAAGGTATATGTTGGAGGGGAGTATATTTCTGCCTGTAAAATTTTTGTTGCTTTATTTGTTCTTTTCCTTGTTCTTACCTGTAGGCATCATTCTGTAAAACCGTAGATGATTAAGGATATAAAACCTTTGTTTTAAAAAGCGCTTTGGAAGAAATATAATAAAAATGGATGAGGAGCTTTATTTTTATCAGTGCTGGTCACTGATACTGAACAGCAAATTATAGTAGGGAGCGTAGTGAAATTAGCATTCTGTAATGAAATCTATTTTTGTGCTGTACTGTTGCTACAGTGATTGTGTGCAAAACTCATTTTTCTATTGTAAATGAGTGAAAGTCTTAAAAGTATATTGCAGTATAGGTACAGTATTTGTAGCGTATTCTGTCATGTGTTGCTCGATTAATCTTAGATAGCTTTTCTACTTTCAAATATTTCATAGATACACATTCATTCACTTACAGTCAGTCTAGAAAAGGAAGGAGGTGATTAGCACACAGGTAATTTTTGAATATGTTGGCCAGACTGTATTAGAATTCCTTAGTTAAGGAACTTGTATACCTATTACACAAATGTTTGTGTTTGCCTACGTGGTAAAATGTATCAGTGTTACTGTGCCACTGTTTTGTAGACTTTTTTGTCTAACGACAAAATTAGTGGCTGAACACTTGCTCTAAGTAATTTATCTGATAGTAGGGTGTCTTAAGTCCAGTTAGTTTGTTCTGAGGTAGGTGTAATGTAGAGATGGTGTTTTACTGCTATAATAATGCTAGTAAGACTTCCCATGTAAACAAGCCTGTAGTTCTGAGTTTTACAGATCCTTTCTATGCATAGTTTCTCACAATGCACTGATGGCCAAGCGCATTCATTTCTCAAAAATAATTTTTTTCTAGGTTCATTTGCCTGTTTTTGTTTGTTCATGACCTAAATAATTGTAATATATTTTTTTGTGAAGCAATTTTGACAGAAGTTACAGGTAATGTTGTAGTTTTTAATATTTTTCATATTAAAGAACTTCTCAGTTAATATAGGAAGGAAAACACAATTTCTTTCTCTTCACATTTGTGTGTCTCTGTGGCAGGCTGCAGTATTGCCATTTTTTTTTCA